>NW_021144621.1:0-86458 GCF_004193775.1 Glycine soja | reverse complement strand
TTCCTCAGATGTTCGATTCGGGGACATAATATATCGAGATGCTCAAAATTGAATAACGGATGCTCTTGAGAAATTCGAATGTTTTTAACTTTTCACTCGGATGTCCGATTCGGGACATAATATATCGAGACGCACGAAATTGAACAACGGAAGCTCTCGACAAATTCGAATGTTTTTTAACTTTTCACTCGGATGTCCGATTCGGGGACATAATATATCGAGACGCACGAAATAGAACAACGGAAGCTCTCGAGAAATTCGAATGGTCATAACTTTTCGCACGGATGTCTGATTCGGGGACATAATATATCGAGACGCTCGAAATTGAACAACGGAAGCTCTCGAGAAATTCGAATGATCATAACTTTTCACACAGATGTCTGATTCATGGACATAATATATCTAGAGGCTCGAAATTGAACAGCTGAAGCTTTCGAGAAATTCGAATGGTCATAACTTTTCACACGGATGTCCGATTCGGGGAAATAATATATCGAGTCACTCAAAATCGAACAACGGAAGCTCTTGAGAAATTCGAATGGTCATAACATTTCACACGGATGTCCGATTTTGGGACATAATATATCGAGACGCTCGAAATTTAATAATGGAAGCTCTCGAGAAATTCGAATAAACATAACTTTTCACACGGATGTTCGATTTGGGGACATAATATATCGAGATTCTCGAAATTGAACAACGGAAGCTTTCGAGAAATTCGAATGTTTATAACTTTTCACACGGATGTCCGATTTTGGACATAATATATCGAGACGCTCGAAATTGATCAACGGAAGCTCCCGAGAAATTCGAATGGTGATTACATTTCACTCGGATGTCTGATTCGTGGACATAATATATCAAGACGCTCGAAATTGAACAGCTGAAGCTTTCGAGAAATTCGAATGGTCATAACTTTTCACACGGATGTCTGATTTTGGGACATAATATATCGAGACGCTCGAAATTTTACAACGGAACCTCTCGAGAATTCCAAATGGTCAGAACTTTTCACACGGATGTCCGATTTTGGGACATAAAATATCGAGACACTCGAAATTGAACAACTGAACCTCTCGAGAAATTCAAATGGTCATAACTTTTCACTCGGATGTCCCAGTCGGAGACATAATTTATCGAGATGATCGAAATTGAACAACAGAAGCTCTCGAGAAATTCAAATGGTCATGAATTTTCGCACGGATGTCCGATTCGGGGACATAATATATTGAGATGATCGAAATTGAATAACGGAAACTCTCAAGAAATTTGAATGGTCATAACTTTTCACACGGATGTCTGATTTTGGGACATAATATATTGAGATGCTCGAAATTGAACAACGGAACCTCTCGAGAAATTGAAATGGCATAACTTTTGATTCGGATGTCCGATTCGGGGACATAATTTATCGAGACGCTCGAAATTGAACAACGTATGCTCTCGAGAAATTCGAATGGTCATAACAATTCACTCGGATGTCCGATTCGTGGACATAATACATCGAGACGCTCGAAATTGAACAGCGGAAGCTCTCGAGAAATTCGAATGGTCATAACTTTTCACACGGATGTCCGATTCGGGGACATAACTCATCTAGACGCTCGAAATTGTACAACGAAAGTTCTCGAGAAATTCGAATGGTCATAACATTTCACTCGGATGTTCGATTCGGGGACATAATATATCGAGACTTTCGAAATTGAACAACAGAAGCTCTCGAGAAATTCGAATGGTCATAACTTTTCACACAGATGTCGGATTCGGGGAAATAATCTATCGAGACACTCGAAATTGAACAAAGAAAGCGCTCGAGAAATTCGAATGGTCATAACTTTTCACACAAATATCCGATTCGGGGACATAACTCATCTAGACGCTCGAAATTGAACAACGGAAGCTCTCGAGAAATTCGAATGGTCATAAATTTCACTCGGATGTCCGAATCGGGGATATAGTATATCGAGACGCTTGAAATTGAACAGCGGAAGCTCTCGAGAAATTTGAATGGTCATAACTTTTCACACGGATGTTCGATTTGGGGACATAATATATCGAGATGCTCGAAATTGAATAACGAAAGCTGTTGCGAAATTAAGATGGTCATATCTTTTAACACTGATATCCGATTCGGGTAAATAATATATCGAGACGCTCGAAATTGAACAACGGAAGCTCTCGAGAAATTCGAATGATCATAACTTTTCACACGGATGTTCGATTTTGGGACATAATATAATGAGACGCTCGAAATTGAACAACGGAACCTCTCGAGAAATTTGAATGGTCGTAACTTTGCCCACGGATGTTCGATTTGGGGACATAATATATCGAGATGCTCGAAATTGAACAACGGAAGCTTTCGAGAAATTTGAATGGTCATAACTTTTCACACGAATGTCCGATTTTGGGACATAATATAGCAACACGCTCGAAATTGAACAATGGAAGCTCTCGAGAAATTCGAATGGTCATAACTTTTCACACGGATGTCCGATTGGGGGACATAACTCATGTACACGCTCGAAATTGAGCAGTAAAGCTTTCGAGAAATTTGAATGGTCATAACTTTTCACCCGGATGTCCGATTTGGGAACATAATATATCAAGACGCTCGAAATTGAACAACGAAGGCTCTCGAGAAATTCAAATGGTCATAACTTTTCACACGGATGTCCTAATCGGCGACATAATATATCGAGACGCTCGGAATTGAACATCGGTTGCCCTCGAGAAATTCCAACAGTCATAACTTTTAACTAGGATGTTTGATTCGGGGACATAACTCGTCTAGACGCTCGAAATTGAACAACGAAAACTCTTGAGAAATTCGAATGGTCATAACATTTAATTCAGATGTCTGATTCGGGGACATAATATATCGAGACGCTAAAAAATGAACAACGGATGCTCTCGAGAAATTCGAATGGTCATAACATTTCACTCGGATGTCCGATTCGGGGACATAATATATCGAGACGCTCGAAATTGAACAACAGATGCTCTCGAGAAATTCGAACGGTGATAACATTTCACTCGGATGTCTGATTCGTGGACATCATATATCGAGACGCTCGAAATTGAACAGATGAAGCTTTCGAGAAATTCGAATGGTCATAACTTTTCACACGGATGTCCGATTTTGGGACATAATATATCGAGACGCTCAAAATTGAACAACGGAAGCTCTCAAGAAATTTGAATGGTCTTAACCTTTCAGACGGAAGTTCGATTTGGGGACATAATATATTGAAATGCTCGAAGTTGAACAACCGAAGCTTTCGAGAAATTTGAATGGTCATAACATTTCACACGGATGTCCGATTTTGGGACATAATATATCAAGACACTCGAAATTGAACAACGGAAGCTCTTGAGAAATTCGAATGTTCATAACTTTTCACACGAATGTCCGAGTCGGGGACATAATTTATCGAGACGCTCGAAATTGAACAACAGAAGCTCTCGAGAAATTCAAATGGTCATGAATTTTCGCACGGATGTCCGTTTCGGGGACATAATATATCGAGATGATCGAAATTGAATAACGGAAGCTCTCGAGAAATTTGAATGGTCATAACTTTTCACTAGGATGTCCGATTCGTGGACATAATATATCGAGATGATCGAAATTGAACAACGGAAGCTTTCGAGAAATTTGAAAGGTCATAACTTTTCACACGGATGTCCGATTCGGGGACATAACTCATCTCGACGCACGAAATTGTACAACGGAAGTTGTCGAGAAATTCGAATGGTCATAACATTTCACTCGGATGTTCGATTCGGGGACATAATATATCGAGACGCTCGAAATTGAACAACGGAAGCTCTCGAGAAATTTGAATGGTCATAACTTTTCACACGGATGTCCGATTGGGCGACATAACTCATGTAGACGCTCGAAATTGAACAACGTATGCTCTCGAGAAATTCGAATGGTCATAACAATTCGCTTGGATGTCCGATTCGTGGACATAATATATCGAGACGCTCGAAATTGAACAACGGAAGCTTTCGAGAAATTCGAATGGTCATAACTTTTCACACAGATTTCGGATTTGGGGACATAATCTATCGAGACACTCGAAATTGAACAAAGAAAGCGCTCGAGAAATTCGAATGGTCATAACTTTTCACACAAATGTCCGATTCGGGGACATAACTCATCTAGACGCTCGAAATTGAACAACGGAAGCTCTCAAGAAATTCGAATGGTCATAAATTTCACTCGGATGTCCGATTCGGGGATATAGTATATTGAGATGGTCGAAATTGAACAGCGGAAGCTCTCGAGAAATTTATATGGTCATAACTTTTCAGACGGATGTTCGATTTGGGGACATAATATATCGAGATGCTCGAAATTGAATAACGAAAACTGTTGAGAAATTAAAATGGTCATATCTTTTAACACTGATGTCCGATTCGGGGAAATAATATATCGAGACGCTCGAAATTGAACAACGGAAGCTCTCGAGAAATTCGAATGATCATAACTTTTCACACGGATGTCTGGTTTTGGGACATAATATATTGAGACGCTCGAAATTGAACAACGGAACCTCTCGAGAAATTTGAATGGTCATAACTTTTCACACGGATGTCTGATTTTGGGACATAATATATTGAGATGCTCGAAATTGAACAACGAAACCTTTCGAGAAATTGAAATGGCATAACTTTTGATTCGAATGTCCGATTCAGGGACATAATTTATCGAGACGCTCGAAATTGAACAATAGAAGCACTCGAGAAATTCAAATGGTCATAACTTTTCGCACGGAATTCCGATTCGGGGACATAATATATCGAGACGATCGAAATTGAACAACGGAAGCTCTCGAGAAATTCGAATGGTCATAAATTTAACTCGGATGTCCGATTCGGGGATATAGTATATCGAGACGCTCGAAATTGAACAGCGGAAGCTCTCGAGAAATTTGAATGGTCATAACATTTCACACGGATTTCCGATTTTGGGACATAATATATCGAGACGCTCGAAATTGAACAACGGAACCTCTCGAGAAATTCCAACGGTCATAACTTTTAACTAGGATGGTTGATTCGGGGACATAACTCGTCTAGACGCTCGAAATTGAACAACGAAAACTCTTGAGAAATTTGAATGGTCATAACATTTAACTCAGATGTCTGATCCGGGGACATAATATATCGAGACGCTGAAAAATGAACATCGGATGCTCTCGAGAAATTCGAATGGTCATAACATTTCACTCGGATGTCCGATTCGGGGACATAATATATTGAGACGCTCGAAATTGAACAACGGATGCTCTCGAGAAATTCGAACGGTGATAACATTTCACTCGGATGTCTGATTCGTGGACATAATATATCGAGACGCTCGAAATTGAACAGATGAAGCTTTCGAGAAATTCGAATGGTCATAACTTTTCACACGGATGTCCGATTTTGGGACATAATATATCGAGACGCTCAAAATTGAACAACGGAAGCTCTCGAGAAATTCGAATGGTCTTAAACCTTTCAGACGGATGTTTGATTTGGGGACATAATATATTGAAATGCTAGAAGTTGAACAACCGAAGCTTTCGAGAAATTTCAATGGTCATAACTTTTCACACGGATGTCCGATTCAGGTGCATAATATATCGAGACGCTCGAAATTGAATAACGAAAGGTCTCGAGAAATTCGAATGGTCATAACTTTTCTCACGGATGTCTGATTTTGGGACATAATTTATCTAGACGCTCGAAATTGAACAACGGAAGCTCTCGAGAAATTCAAAAGGTCATGACTTTTCGCACGGATGTCCGATTCGGGGACATAATATATCTAGAGGCTAGAAATTGAACAAAAGCTCTTCATAAATTTAAATGGTCATGACTTTTCACACTGATGTCCGATTCGGGGACATAATATATCGAGATGCTCAAAATTGAACAACAGAAGCTCTTGATAAATTCAAATGGTCATGAATTTTCACACTGATGACCGATTCAGGGACGTAATATATCGAGATGCTCGAAATTGAACAACAGAAGCTCTCGAGAAATTCAAATGGTCATGAATTTTCGCAGGGATGTCCGATTTGGGGAAATAATATATCGAGACGCTCGAAATTGAATAAAGGATGCTCTCGAGAAATTAGAATGGTCATAACTTTTCACACGGATGTCTGATTTTGGGACATAATATATCGAGACGCTCAAAATTGAACAACAGAAGGTCTCGAGAAATTCAAATGGTCATAAATTTTCACACGAAATTTCGATTCGGGGACATAATATATCGAAACGCTCGAAATTGAACAACATAAGCTTTCGAGAAATTCCTATGGTCATAACTTTTCCCTCGGATGTTCGATTCGGGGACATAATTTATCTAGATGCTCGAAATTGAACAACAGAAGCTCTCGGGAAATTCAAATGGTCATGACTTTTCACACGGATGCCCGATTCGAGGACATAATATATCGAGACGCTCAAAATTGAACAACCGAACCTCTTGATAAATTCAAATGGTCATGAATTTTCACACTGATGTCCGATTCGGGGACATAATATATCGGCATGCTCGAAATTGAACAACAGAAGATCTCGAGAAATTCCAATGGTCATGACTTTTCCCTTGAATGTACGATTCGGCGGTATAATATATCGAGACGCTCGAAATTGAACAATGGATGCGCTCGACAAATTCGACTGGTCATAACTTTTCACACGGATGTCTGATTTTGGGACATAATATATCGAGACGCTCGAAATTGTACAACGGAACCTCTCGAGAATTTCAAATGGTCATAAATTTTCACACGGATGTCCGATTTTGGGACATAATATATCGAGACGCTCCAAATTGAACAACGGAACCTCTCGAGAAATTCAAATGGTCATAACTTTTCACTCGGATGTCCGAGTCGGGGACATAATTTATTGAGACGCTCGAAATTGAACAACAGAAGCTCTCGAGAAATTCAAATGGTCATAACATTTCACACGGATTTCCGATTTTGGGACATAATATATCGAGACGCTCGAAATTGAACAACGGAACCTCTCGAGAAATTCAAATGGTCATAACTTTTCACTCGGATGTCCGACTCGGGGACATAATTTATCGAGACGCTCAAAATTGAACAACAGAAGCTCTCGAGAAATTCAAATGGTCATGAATTTTCGCACGGATGTCTGATTCGGGGACATAATATATCAAGATGCTCAAAATTGAACAACAGAAGCTCTCGAGAAATTCAAATGGTCATGAATTTTCGCACGGATGTCTGATTCGGGGACATAATATATCAAGATGCTCGAAATTGAATAACGGAAGCTCTCGAGAAATTCGAATGGTCATAACTTTTCACACAGATGTCTGATTTTGGGACATAATATATCGAGACGTTCGAAATTGATCAACAGAACCTCTCGAGAAATTGAAATGGTCATAACTTTTCATTCGGATGTTCGATTCGGGGACATAATTTATCGAGACGCTCGAAATTGAACAACGGAAGCTCTCGAGAAATTCAAATGGTCATGACTTTTCCCTTGGATGTCCTATTCGGCGGTATAATATATCGAGACGCTCGAAGTTGAACAATGGAAGCTCTTGATAAATTCAAATGGTCTTGACTTTTCACACTGATGTCCGATTCGGGAACATAATATATCGAGATGGTCGAAATTGAACAACGGAAGCTCTCGACAAATTCCAATGGTCATGACTTGTCCCTTGGATGTCCTATTCGGCGGTATAATATATCGAGACGTCGACTAATGAGATTTTTTATTCAATCCCTGAATGAAATTTGCATGATGTTGGTTAGGAAATGTTCGATGGGCGTCATCCGGTGATTCTTCTTTGTTTGACCTCGATCGGTCATCTCTCCTGGCCGACGCCGATTGTCATTTTTTTTGATCCATTTTGGTGAATAATATTTTTTTGCCGAGATGGGCTAATGTTTTCCTAGTCGAATAAATGGGAACATGCCAGTTTCGGCCGAAACGAAACGTTGGTTGAGCTCGCACAAAAAAACCTAGCCAACCTACATTGTAAATTTTTTATGCAACACCAAAACAAGAAAACTTCTTGTGCCGTAAAAAAAAACATTATTTGACAGCGAGCGTTTTTAAAAAAAATTGCGCAACGTCGGCTGAAAAATATCAGTCGGGGCTTTTTCACGACCGATGTCGGCTATTGAGTTTTCAATTCAATCCGTGAACGAAATTTGCATGATGTCGGTTAGGAAATGTTCGATCGGCATCATCCTGTGAAGTTTCTTTTTTGGACCTCGATCGGTCATCATTCCTGACCGACGTCGACTGTCATTTTTGTCGATCAATATCGGTCAATAATATTTTTTTGCCGAGGTGGGCTAATGTTTTCCTGGCCGAATAAACATGCCAGTTTCGGCCGAAACAAAACGTCAGTTGAGCTCGAACAAAAAAACCAAGCCGACCTACATAGTAAATTTTTTATGCAACACCAATACAAGAAAACTTCCTCGGTCGTAAAAAAACATTATCTGCCAGCTAGCGTTTTTTAAAAAAAATTGCGCAATGTCGGCTGAAAAATATCAGTCGGGGCTATTTCATGACCGTTGTCGGCTATTGAGTTTTCTATTCAAATCCTGAATGAAATATGCATGAAGACGGTTAGCAAATATTTTTTTGCCGAGGTAGGCTAATGTTTTCCTGGCAGAATAAATGGAAACATGCCAGTTTCGGCCGAAACAAAACGCCGGTTGAGCTCGCACGAAAAAACCTAGCCGAAGTACATTGTAAATTTTTTATGCAACACCAAAACAAGAAAACTTCCTCTGCCGTAAAAAAAACATTATCGGCCATCGAGCGTTTTTAAAAAACAATTTTGCAATGTTGGCTGAAAAATATCAGTCGGGGCTATTTCACGACCAATGTCAGCTATTGAGTTTTCAATTCAACCCGTGAACGAAATTTGCATGATGTCGGTTAGGAAATGTTCGATCGGCATCACCCGGTGAAACTTCTTTGTTAGACCTCGATCGGTCATCTTTCCAGGCCGACGTCGACTATCCTTTTTTTCGATCCATTTCGGTGAATAATATTTTTTTGCGGAGATGGGCTAATGTTTTCCTGGCCGAATAAATGGGAAAATGCCAGTTTCGGCCGAAACAAAACGTCGGTTGAGCTCGCACAAAAAACCTAGCCGACCTACATTGTAAACTTTTTATGCAACACCAAAACAAGAAAACTTCCTGTGTCGTAAAAATAACATTATCTGACAGCTAGCGTTTTTAAAAAAAAATTTGCGCAATGTCGACTGAAAAATATCAGTCGGGGCTTTTTCACGACTGATGTCGGCTATTGAGTTTTCAATTCAATCCGTGAACGAAATTTGCATGATATCGGTTAGGAAATGTTCGATCGGCATCATCCTGTGAAGTTTCTTTATTAGACATCGATCGGTCATATTTCCTGGTCGACGTCGACTGTCATTTTTTTTTATCAATATCGGTCAATAATATTTTTTTGCCGAGGTGGGCTAATGTTTTCCTTGCCGAATAAACATGCGACTTTCAGCCGAAACAAAACGTTGGTTGAACTCGCACAAAAAAAACCTAGCCGACCTACATTGTACATTTTTTATGCAACACCAAACCAAGAGAACTTCCTGTGCCGTAAAAAAAAACATTATCTGACAGCGAGCGTTTTTTAAAAAAAATTTAAATGAAATATGCATGAAGTCGGTTAGCAAATATTTTTTGCCGAGGTAGGCTATTGTTTTCCTGGCAGAATAAATGGAAACATGCCAGTTTCGGCCGAAACAAAACGTCGGTTGAGCTCGCACGAAAAAACCTAGCCGAAGTACATTGTAAATTTTTTATGCAACATCAAAACAAGAAAACTTCCTCTGCCCTAAAAAAAACATTATCGGCCATCGAGCGTTTTTAAAAAAATATTTTGCAATATCAGTCGGGGCTATTTCACGACCAATGTCGGCTATTGAGTTTTCAATTCAACCCGTGAACGAAATTTGCATGATGTCGGTTAGGAAATGTTCGATCGGCATCATCCGATGATGCTTCTTTTTTAGACCACGATCGTTCATCTTTCCTGGCCGACGTCGACTGTCATTTTTTTCGATCAATATCGGTGAATAATTTTTTTTTGCCGAGATGGGCTAATGTTTTCCTGGCTGAATAAATGAGAACATACCAGTTTCAGCCGAAACAAAAGGTCGGTTGAGCTCGCACAAAAAAACCTAGCTGACGTACATTGTAAAATTTTATGCAACACCAAAACAAGAAAACTTCCTCTGCTGTAAAAAAAAATTATCGGCCAGCGAGCGTTTTTAAAAAAAAATTGCACAATGTCGGCTGAAAAATATCAGTCGGGGCTATTTCACGACCAATGTCAGCTATTGAGTTTTCAATTCAATCCGTGAACGAAATTTGCATGATGTCGGTTAGGAAATGTTCGATTGGCGTCATCCGATGATGCTTCTTTTTTAGACCTCGTCGGTCATCTTTCCTAGCCGACGTCGACTGTCATTTTTTTTATCAATATCGGTGAATAATATTTTTAATCCGAGATGGGCTAATGTTTTCCTGGCCGTATAAATGGGAACATGTCAGTTTCGATCGAAACAAAACTTCAGTTGAGCTTTGATGTGAACCTTACGGGGCGGATCGTTTGATACAGGCTACAGAGATTTGGATG
The DNA here is from genome assembly GCF_004193775.1 of Glycine soja. Taxonomy (NCBI): domain Eukaryota; kingdom Viridiplantae; phylum Streptophyta; class Magnoliopsida; order Fabales; family Fabaceae; genus Glycine; species Glycine soja. Next base: position 75,766 of record NW_021144621.1, on the reverse strand, counting down.
ACGCCACTTCCGATGAAGGAAGATAAGTCAGGGTAGACGCCACTTCCGGTGAAGGAAGATAAGTCAGGGTAGACACCACTTCCGGTGAAGGAAGATAAGTCCGGGTAGACGCCACTTCCAGTGAAGGAAGATAAGTCAGGGTAGACCGCCACTTCAGGTGAAGGAAGATAAGTCTGGGTAGACGCCACAAGGATTACCTTGATAAGTCTGATAATTGGTTCAACAAGGAACCCAGAGAGAAACTCTCACCCAACTTTATCAAATGCCAAAAGTTTTCTTATTCAAAACAAAAACCAATACTTATAGTGTAGCTGAACAAAAAGATAAAAATAGACATGGGCCTTCTAAACAGTTTGGGTCAAAATTACAATAAAAATAAATTATAACTAAAAACTTATTTAACTTGGGCCTTCAAATTAGTTTGGGCCTTCAACAACAATTGATAGTCTTGATAGTGTCTCTGCCTCTGGGCCTTCATCCTTCTCCACTCGGGGGCTTTGTCCTTCTCCACTTGGGCCTTTAGCCTGTATTTGGCCAGTTTCATGATTCTCATCAAGCTTGCACAAAAAAACCTAGCCGACGTACATTGTAAATTTTTTATGCAACACCAAAATAAGAAAACTTCCTCTGCCGTTAAAAAAAACATTGTCGGCAACCAAGCGTTTTTAATAAAAAATTGCGCAATGTCGGCTGAAAAATATCAGTCGGGGCTATTTTACGACCGATGTCGGCTATTGAGTTTTCAATTCAATCCGTGAATGAAATATGCATGATGTCGGTTAGGAAATGTTCGATCGTCGTCATCCGATGATGCTTCTTTTTTAGACCTCGATCGTTCATCTTTCCTTGCCGACGTCGACTGTCATTTTTTTCGACCAATATCGTTGAATAATATTTTTTTGCCGAGATGGGCTAATGTTTTCCTGGCCGAATAAATGGGAACATGCCAGTTTCGGCCGAAATAAAATGTCGGTTGAGCTCGCACAAAAAAACCTAGCCGACGTACATTGTAAATTATTTATGCAACTCCAAAACAAGAAAACTTCCTTTGCCGTTAAAAAAAACATTATCGGCCAGGGAGCGTTATGAAAAAAAAATTGCGCAATGTCGGCTGAAAAATAACAGTCGGGGCTATTTCACGACCGATGTCGGCTATTGGGTTTTCAATTCAATCCGTGAACGAAATTTTCATGATGTCGGTTAGGAAATGTTCGATCAGCGTCATCCGATGATGCTTCTTTTTTAGACCTCGAATGGTCATCTTTCCTGGCCGACTTCGACTGTCATTTTTTTCGATCAATATCGATGAATAATATTTTTTTGCCGAGATGGGCTAATGTTTTCCTGGCCGAATAAATGGGACCATGCCAGTTTCGGCCGAAACAAAACATCGGTTGAGCTCGCACATAAAAACCTAGCCGACGTACATTGTAAATTTTTTATGCAACACCAAAACAAGAAAACTTCCTCTGACGTAAAAAAAAACATTATCGGCTAGTGAGCGTTTTTAAAAAAAAATTGCGCAATGTCGGCTGATAAATATCAGTCGGGGCTATTTCACGACCGATGTCGGCTATTGAGTTTTCAATTCAATTCGTGAACGAAATTTGCATGATGTCGGTTAGGAAATGGTCGATCGGCGTCATCCGATGATGCTTCTTTTTTAGACCTCGATCGGTCATCTTTCCTGGCCGACGTCGACTGTCATTTTTTAAGATCAATATTGGTGAATAATAGTTTTTTGCGGAGATGGGCCAATGTTTTCCTGGCCGAATAAATAGGAACATGCCAATTTCAGCAGAAACAAATCGTCGGTTGAGCTCGCACAAATAAACCTAGCCGACCTACATTGTAAATTTTTTATGCAACACCAAAACAAGAAAACTTCCTCTGCCGTAAAAAAACATTACCTGCCAGCGAGCGTTTTTAATAAAAAAATTGCGCAATGTCGGCTGAAAAATATTAGTCGGGGCTATTTCACGACCGTTGTCGGCTATTCAAATTTCTATTCAATCCCTAAATGAAATATGCATGAAGTCGGTTAGCAAATATTTTTTTTCCGAGGTGGGCTAATGTTTTCCTGCCCGAATTAATGGGAACATGCCAGTTTCGGCCGAAACAAAACGTCGGTTGAGCTCGCACAAAAATACCTAGCCGACGTACAATGTAAATTTTTAATGCAACACCAAAACAAGAAAACTTCCTCTGCAGTAAAAAAAAACATTATCGGCCAGCGAGCGTTTTTAAAAAACAATTGTGCAATGTCGGCTGAAAAATATAAGTCGGGGCTACTTCACGACCGATGTCAGCTAATGAGTCTTTTATTCAAGCCCTTAATGAAATTTGCATGATGTAGGTTAGGAAATGCTCGATCGGAGTCATTCGATGATGCGTCTTATTCAGACCTCGATCGGTCATCTTTCCTGGCCGACGTCGACTGTCATTTTTTAAGATCAATATCGGTGAATAATATTTTTTTGCCGAGATGGGCGAATGTTTTCCTGGCCGAATAAATGGGAACATGCCAGTTTCGGCCGAAACAAAACGCCGGTTGAGCTCGCACAAACATTCTTAGCCGACCTACATTGTAAATTTGTTATGCAACACTAAGACAAGAAAACTTCCTCTGCCGTAAAAAAACATTATCTGCCAGCGAGCGTTTTGAAAAATAAATTGCGCAATGTCGGCTAAAAAATATCGTCAGGGATATTTCAGGACCGATGTCGGCTATTGAGTTTTCAATTCAATCCGTGAACGAAATTTCCATGATGTCGGTAAGAAATGTTCGATCGGCTTCATCCTGTGAAGCTTCATTTATAGACCTCGATCGGTCATGTTTCCTGGCTGACCTCGATCGGTTGCGCTCGCACGAAAAAACCTAGCCGACGTACACTGTAAATTTTTTACGCAACACCAAAAAAAGAAAACTTCCTCTGCCGTAAAAAAAAACATTATAGGCCAGCGAGAGTTTTTAAAAAAAAAAATTGCGCAATGTCGGCTGAAAAATATCAGTCAGGGCTATTTCATGACCGATGTCGGCTATTGAGTTTTCAATTCAATCCAAGAGTGAAATTTGCATGATGTCGGTAAGGAAATGTTCGATCGGCTTCATCCTGTGAAGCTTCATTTATAGACCTTGATTGTCAAGTTTCCTAATCGACGTCGACTGTCATTTTTTTCGATCAATATCGGTGAATAATATCTTTTTGCCGAGATGGGTTAATATTTTCCTGGCCGAATATATGGGAACATGCCAGTTTCGGCCGAAACAAAACGTCGGTTGAATTCGCACAAAAAAACCTGCGGATGTACATTGTAAATTTATTTATGCAACACCAAAACAAGAAAACTTCCTCTGCCGTAAAAAAAACATTATCTGCCAGCGAGAGTGTTTTAAAAAAATTGCTCAATGTCGGCTGAAAAATATCAGTCGGGGCTATTTCACGACCGATGCCGGCTACTGAGTCTTCAATTCAATCCGCGAACAAAATTTGCATGATGTCGGTTAGTAAATGTTCGATCGACACATCCTGTGAAGCATCTTTTTTAGACCTCGATCGGTCATCTTTCCTGGCCGACGTCGACTGTCATTTTTTTCGATCGATATATGTGAATAATATCTTTTTGCCGAGATGGGCTAATGTTTTCATTGCCGAATAAATGGGAACATGTCAGTTTCGGCCGAAACAAAACACCGGTTGCGCTCGCACGAAAAAACCTAGCCGACGTACATTGTAAATTTTTTTCGCAACACCAAAAAAAGAAAACTTCCTCTGCCGTAAAAAAACAATATCGGCCAGCGAGTGTTTTTTTAAAAAAAATTGCGCAATGTCGGCTGAAAAATATCAGTCAGGGCTATTTCATGACCGATGTCGGCTATTGAGTTTTCAATTCTATCCGAGAACGAAATTTGCATGATGTTGGTAAAGAAATGTTCGATCGGCCTCATCTAGTGAAGCATCATTTGTAGACCTCGATCGGTCATGTTTCCTGGCCGACGTCGACTGTCATTTTTTTTTATCAATATCGGTGAATAATATCTTTTTACCGAGATGGGCTAATGTTTTCCTGGCCGAATAAATGGGAATATGTCAGTTTCGGCCGAAACAAAACGTCAGTTGAGGTCGAACAAAAAAACCTAGCCGACCTACATTGTACATTTTTTATGCAACACCAAAACAAGTAAAATTCCTCTCCAGTAAAAAAAAACATTATCGGCCAGCGAGCGGTTTTAAAATAATATTGCGCAATGTCAGCTGAAAAATATCAGTCGGGCTACTTCACGACCGATGTCGGCTATTGAGTGTTCTATTCAATCCAAGAACGAAATTTGCATGTTGTCGGTTAGGAAATGTTCGATCGGCATCATCCTGTGAAGCATCTTTTTTAGACCTCGATCGGTCATCTTTCCGGGGCGACGTCGACTGTCATTTTTTTCAGTCAATATCGGTGAAAAATATTTTTTTGCCGAGATGGGCCAATGTTTTCCTGGCCGAATAAATGGGAACATGCCAGTTTAGGCCGAAACAAAATGTCGGTTGAGCTCGCACAAAAAACCTTAGCCGACCTACATTGTAAATTTTTTATGTAACACCAACACAAGAAAACTTCCTTTGCCGTAAAAAAAAACATTATCGGCCAGCGAGCGTTTTTAAAAAAAAATTGCGCAATGTCGGCTGAAAAATATCAGTCGGGGCTACTTCACGACCAATGTCGGCTATTGAGTTTTCTATTCAATCCCTTATTGAAATATGCATCATGTCGGTAATGAAATGTTCGATCGGCGTCATGCGGTGATGCTTCTTTTTTAGACCTCCATCGGTCATCTTTCCTGGCCGACGTCGACTGTCATTTTTTTCGATCAATATCGGTGAAAAATATTTTTTTGCCGAGATGGGCTAATGTTTTCCGGGCCGAATAAATGGGAACATGCCAGTTTCGGCCGAAACAAAACGTCGGTTGAGCTCGCACAAAAAAACCTAGCCGACCTACATTGTACATTTTTTATACAACACCAAAACAAGAAAACTTCCACTGCCGTAAAAAAAAACATTATCGGCCAGCGAGCGTTTTTAAAAAAAAATTGGGCAATGTCGGCTGAAAAATATCAGTCGGGGCAACTTCACGACCGATGTCGGCTATTGAGTTTTCTATTCAATCCCTTAATGAAATATGCATGATGTCAGTAAGGAAATATTCGATCGGCGTCATGCGGTGATGCTTCTTTTTTAGACCTCGATCGGTCATCTTTCCTGACGGACGTCAACTGTTAATTTTTTCAATCAATATCGGTGAAAAATATTTTTTTGCCGAGATGGGCCAATGCTTTCCTGGCCGAATAAATGGGAACATGTCAGTTTCGGCCGAAACAAAACGTCGGTTGAGCTCGCACAAAAAAACCTAGCCGACCTACATTGTACATTTTTTATGCAAAACCAAAACAAGAAAACTTCCTCTGCCGTAAAAAAAAAACATTATCAGCCAGCGAGCGTTTTCAAAAACAAATTGCGCAATGTCAGCTGAAAAATATCAGTCGGGCTACTTCACAACCGATGTCGGCTATTGAGTTTTCTATTCAATCCCTTAAGGAAATATGCATGATGTCGGTAAGGAAATGTTTGATCGGCGTCATGCCGTGATGCTTCCTTTTTAACCTCGATCTGTCATCTTTCCTGGCCGACGTCGACTGACATTTTTTTCGATCAATATTGGTGAAAAATATTTTTTTGCCGAGATGGGCTAATGTTTTCGTGTCCGAATAAATGGGAACATGCCAGTTTCGGCCGAAATATAACGTCGGTTGAGCTCGCACAAAAAAACCTAGCCGACCTACATTGTAAATTTTTTATGAAACACCAACACATGAAAACTTCCTCTGCCGTAAAAAAAAAAAAACATTATCGGCCAGCGAGCGTTTTTAAAAAAAAATTGTGCAATGTCGGCTGAAAAATATCAGTCGGGGCTACTTCACGACCGATGTCGGGTATTGAGTTTTCTATTCAATCCCTTAGTGAAATATGCATGATGTCGGTAAGGAAATTTTCGATCGGCGTCATGCGGTGATGCTTCTTTTTTAGACCTTGATCGGTCATCTTTCCTGGCGGACGTTGACTGTCAATTTTATCAATCAATATCGGTGAAAAATATTTTTTTGCCTAGATAGGCCAATGTTTTCCTGGCCGAATAAATGGGAACATGCCAGTTTCAGCCGAAACAAAACTTCGGTTGTGCTCGCACAGAAAAACCTAGCCGACTTACATTGTATATTTTTTATGCAACACCAAAACATGAAAACTTCCTCTGCCGTAAAAAAAAAACATTATCGGCCAGCGAGCGTTTTTAAAAAAAAATTGCGCAACGTCAGCTGAAAAATATCAGTCGGGCTACTTCACGACCGATGTCGGCTATTGAGTTTTCTATTCAATCCCTTAATGAAATATGCATGATGTCGGTAAGGAAATGTTCGATCGGGTCATGCGGTGATGCTTCATTTTTAACCTCGATCGGTCATCTTTCCTGGCCGACGTCGACTGGCATTTTTTTCGATCCATATCGGTGAAAAATATTTTTTTGCCGAGATGGGCTAATGTTTTCGTGGCCGAATAAATGGGAACATGCCACATTCGGCCGAAACAAAACGTCGGTTGAGCTCGCACAAAAAAACCTATCCGACCTACATTGTAAATTTTTTATGCAACATCAAAACAAGAAAACTTCCTGTGCTGTAAAAAAAAAACATTATCGGCCAGCGAGTTTTTTTAAAAAAAAAATTGCGCAATGTCGGCTGAAAAATATCAGTCGGGGCTACTTCACGACAGATGTCGGCTATTGAGTGTTCTATTCAATCCCTTAATGAAATATGCATGATGTCGGCAAGGAAATGTTCGATCGCCGTCATGCGGTGATGCTTACTTTTAAACCTCGATCGGTCATCCTTCCTGGCCGACGTCGACTAGCATTTTTTTCGATCAATATCGGTGAAAAATATTTTTTTGCCGAGATGGGCTAAATTTTTCGTGGCCGAATAAATGGGAACATGCGAGTTTCGGCCGAAATAAAATGTCGGTTGAGCTGTGACAAACAAACCTAGCCAACCTACAGTGTAAATTTTTTATGCAACACCAACACAAGAAAACTTCCTCTGCCGTAAAAAAAAACATTATCGGCAAGCGAGCGTTTTTTAAAAAAAATTGCGCAATGTCGGCTGAAAAATATCAGTCGGGGCTACTTCACGACTGATGTCGGCTATTGAGTTTTCTATTCAATCCCTTAATGAAATATGCATGATATCGGTAAGGAAATGTTCGATCGGCGTCATGCGGTGATGCTTCTTTTTTAGACCTCGATCGGTCATCTTTCCTCACGGACGTCGACTGTCAATGTTTTCAATCAATATCGGTGAAAAATATTTTTTTGCCGAGATGGGCCAATGTTTTCCTGCCCGAATAAATGGGAACATGCCACATTCGGCCGAAACAAAACGTCGGTTGAGCTCGCACAAAAAAACCTAGCCGACCTACATTGTACATTTTTTATGCAACACCAAAACAAGAAAACTTCCTCTGCCGTAAAAAAAAACATTATAGGGCAGCGAGCGTTTTTAAAAAAAAATTGCGCAATGTCGGCTGAAAAATATCAGTCGGGGCTACTTCACGACAGATGTCGGCTATTGAGTGTTCTATTCAATCCCTTAATGAAATATGCATGATGTCGGCAAGGAAATGTTCGATCGCCGTCATGCGGTGATGCTTCCTTTTAAACCTCGATCGGTCATCTTTCCTGGCCGACGTCGACTGGCATTTTTTTCGATCAATATCGGTGAAAAATATTTTTTTGCCGAGATGGGCTAAATTTTTCGTGGCCGAATAAATGGGAACATGCCAGTTTCGGCCGAAACAAAACGTCGGTTGAGCTCGGACAAAAAAACCTAGCCGACCTACAGTGTAAATTTTTTATGCAACACCAACACAAGAAAACTTCCTCTGCCGTAAAAAAAAAACATTTTCGGCAAGCGAGCGTTTTTTGAAAAAAATTGCGCAATGTCGGCTGAAAAATATCAGTCGGGGGCTACTTCACGACCGATGTCGGCTATTGAGTTTTCTATTCAATCCCTTAATGAAATATGCATGATGTCGGTAAGGAAATGTTCGATCGGCGTCATGCGGTGATGCTTCTTTTTTACACCTCGAACGGTCATCTTTCCTGGCCGACGTCGACTGGCATTTTTTTCGATCAATATCGGTGAGAAATATTTTTTTGCCGAGATGGGCAAATGTTTTCCTGGCCGAATAAATGGGAACATGCCAGTTTCGGCCGAAACAAAACGTCGGTTGAGCTCGGACAAAAAAACCTGGCCGACCTACAGTGTAAATTTTTTATGCAACACCAACACAAGAAAACTTCCTCTGCCGTAAAAAAAAAAACATTATCGGCAAGCGAGCGTTTTTTGAAAAAAATTGCGCAATGTCGGCTGAAAAATATCAGTCAGGGCTACTTCATGACCGATGTCGGCTATTGAGTTTTCTATTCAATCCCTTAATGAAATATGCATGATGTCGGTAAGAAAATGTTCGACCGGCGTCATGCGGTGATGCTTCTTTTTTACACCTCGAACGGTCATCTTTCCTGGCCGACGTCGACTGGCATTTTTTTCAATCAATATCGGTGAAAAATATTTTTCTGCCCAGATGGGCTATATTTTTCGTGGCCGAATAAATGGGAACATGCCAGTTTCGGCCGAAATAAAATGTCGGTTGAGCTCGCACAAAAAAACCTAGCCGACCTACATTGTACATTTTTTATGCAACACCAAAACAAGAAAACTTCCTCTGCCGTAAAGAAAAAACATTATCGGCCAGCGAGTGTTTTTAATAAAAAATTGCGCAATGGCAGCTGAAAAATATCAGTCGGGCTACTTCACGACCGATGTCGGCTATTGAGTGTTCTATTCAAACCCTTAATGAAATATGCATGATGTCGGTAAGAAAATGTTCGATCGGCGTCATGCGGTGATGCTTCTTTTTTACACCTCGAACGGTCATCTTTCCTGGCCGACGTCGACTGTCAATTTTTTCGATCAATATCGATGAAAAATATTTTTTTGCCGAGATGGGCCAATGTTTTCCTGGCCGAATAAATGTGAACATGCCAGTTTCGGCTGAAACAAAACGTCGGTTGAGCTCGCACAAAAAAACCTAGCCGACCTACATTGTACACTTTTTATGCTACACCAACACACGAAAACTTCCTCTGCCGTAAAAAAAAAAAAAAAACATTATTGGCCAGCGAGTGTTTTTAATAAAAAATTGCGCAATGTCGGCTGAAAAATATCAGTCGGGCTACTTCACGACCGATGTCGGCTATTGAGTGTTCTATTCAAACCCTTAATGAAATATGCATGATGTCGGTAAGAAAATGTTCGATCGGCGTCATGTGGTGATGCTTCTTTTTTACACCTCGAACGGTCATCTTTCCTGGCCGACGTCGACTGTCAATTTTTTCGATCAATATCGGTGAAAAATATTTTTCTGCCGAGATGGGCTATATTTTTCGTGGCCGAATAAATGGGAACATGCCAGTTTCGGCCGAAATAAAATGTCGGTTGAGCTCGCACAAAAAAACCTAGCCGACCTACATTGTACATTTTTTATGGAACACCAAAACAAGAAAACTTCCTCTGCCGTAAAGAAAAAACATTATCGGCCAGCGAGTGTTTTTAATAAAAAATTGCGCAATGGCAGCTGAAAAATATCAGTCGGGCTACTTCACGACCGATGTCGGCTATTGAGTGTTCTATTCAAACCCTTAATGAAATATGCATGATGTCGGTAAGAAAATGTTCGATCGGCGTCATGCGGTGATGCTTCTTTTTTACACCTCGAACGGTCATCTTTCCTGGCCGACGTCGACTGTCAATTTTTTCGATCAATATCGATGAAAAATATTTTTTTGCCGAGATGGGCCAATGTTTTCCTGGCCGAATAAATGGGAACATGCCAGTTTCGGCTGAAACAAAACGTCGGTTGAGCTCGCACAAAAAAACCTAGCCGACCTACATTGTACACTTTTTATGCTACACCAACACACGAAAACTTCCTCTGCCGTAAAAAAAAAAAAAACATTATTGGCCAGCGAGTGTTTTTAATAAAAAATTGCGCAATGTCGGCTGAAAAATATCAGTCGGGCTACTTCACAACCGATGTCGGCTATTGAGTGTTCTATTCAAACCCTTAATGAAATATGCATGATGTCGGTAAGAAAATGTTCGATCGGCGTCATGCGGTGATGCTTCTTTTTTACACCTCGAACGGTCATCTTTCCTGGCCGACGTCGACTGTCAATTTTTTCGATCAATATCGGTGAAAAATATTTTTCTGCCGAGATGGGCTATATTTTTCGTGGCCGAATAAATGGGAACATGCCAGTTTCGGCCGAAATAAAATATCGGTTGAGCTCGCACAAAAAAACCTAGCCGACCTACAATGTACAATTTTTATGCAACACCAAAACAAGAAAACTTCCTCTGCCGTAAAAAAAAAACATTATCGGCCAGCGAGTGTTTTTAATAAAAAATTGCGCAATGTCGGCTGAAAAATATCAGTCGGGCTACTTCACGACCGATATCGGCTATTGAGTGTTCTATTCAAACCCTTAATGAAATATGCATGATGTCGGTAAGAAAATGTTCGATCGGCGTCATGCGGTGATGCTTCTTTTTTACACCTCGAACGGTCATCTTTCCTGGCCGACGTCGACTGTCAATTTTTTCGATCAATATCGATGAAAAATATTTTTTTGCCGAGATGGGCCAATGTTTTCGTGGCCGAATTAATGGGAACATGCCAGTTTCGGCTGAAACAAAACGTCGGTTGAGCTCGCACAAAAAAACCTAGCTGACCTACATTGTACATTTTTTATGCAACACCAACACACGAAAACTTCCTCTGCCGTAAAAAAAAACATCATCGGCCAGCGAGCGTTTTTAAAAAAAAATTGCGCAATGTCGGCTGAAAAATATCAGTCGGGCTACTTCATGACCGATGTCGGCTATTGAGTTTTCTATTCAATCCCTTAATGAAATATGCATGATGTCGGTAAGAAAATGTTCGACCGGCGTCATGCAGTGATGCCTCTTTTTTACACCTCGAACGGTCATCTTTCCTGGCCGACGTCGACTGCCATTTTTTTCGATCAATATCGGTGAAAAATATTTTTCTGCCGAGATGGGCTATATTTTTCGTGGCCGGATAAATGGGAACATGCCAGTTTCGGCCGAAATAAAATGTCGGTTGAGCTCGCACAAAAAAATCTAGCCGACCTACATTGTACATTTTTTATGCAACACCAAAACAAGAAAACTTACCCTGCCGTGAAAAAAAACATTATCGGCCAGCGAGCGTTTTTAAAAAAATATTGCGCAATGTCGGCTGAAAAATATCAGTCGGGCTACTTCATGACCGATGTCGGCTATTGAGTTTTCTATTCAATCCCTTAATGAAATATGCATGATGTCGGTAAGGAAATGTTCGATCGGCGTCATGCGGTGATGCTTCTTTTTTACACCTCGAACGGTCATCTTTCCTGGCCGACGTCGACTGTCAATTTTTTCGATCAATATCGATGAAAAATATTTTTTTGCCGAGATGGGCCAATGTTTTCCTGGCCGAATTAATGGGAACATGCCAGTTTCGGCTGAAACAAAACGTCGGTTGAGCTCGCACAAAAAAACCTAGCTGACCTACATTGTACATTTTTTATGCAACACCAAAACAAGAAAACTTCCTCTGCCGTAAAAAAAAACATTATAGGGCAGCGAGCGTTTTTAAAAATAAATTGCGCAATGTCAGTTGAAAAATATTAGTCGGGCTACTTCACAACCGATGTCGGCTATTGAGTGTTCTATTCAATCCCTTAATGAAATGTGCATGATGTCGGCAAGGAAATGTTCGATCGGCGTCATGCGGTGATGCTTCCTTTTAAACCTCGATCGGTCATCTTTCCTGGCCGACGTCGACTGGCATTTTTTTCGATCAATATCGGTGAGAAATATTTTTTTGCCGAGATGGGCCAATGTTTTCCTGGCCGAATAAATGGGAACATGCCAGTTTCGGCCGAAACAAAACGTCGGTTGAGCTCGCACAAAAAAACCTAGCCGACCTACAGTGTAAATTTTTTATGCAACACCAACACAAGAAAACTTCCTCTGCCGTAAAAAAAAAAACATTATCGGCAAGCGAGCGTTTTTTGAAAAAAATTGCGCAATGTCGGCTGAAAAATATCAGTCGGGGCTACTTCATGACCGATGTCGGCTATTGAGTTTTCTATTCAATCCCTTAATGAAATATGCATGATGTCGGTAAGAAAATGTTCGACCGGCGTGATGCGGTGATGCTTCTTTTTTACACCTCGAACGGTCATCTTTCCTGGCCGACGTCGACTGGCATTTTTTTCGATCAATATCGATGAAAAATATTTTTTTGCCGAGATGGGCCAATGTTTTCCTGGCCGAATAGATGGGAACATGCCAGTTTCGGCTGAAACAAAACGTCGGTTGAGCTCGTACAAAAAAACCTAGCCGACCTACATTGTACATTTTTTATGTAACACCAACACACGAAAACTTCCTCTGCCGTAAAAAAAAAAAAACATCATCGGCCAGCGAGTGTTTTTAAAAAAAAATTGCGCAATGTCGGCTGAAAAATATCAGTCAGGCTACTTCACGACCGATGTCGGCTATTGAGTTTTGTATTCAATCCCTTAATGAAATATGCATGATGTCGGTAAGGAAATGTTCGATCGGCGTCATGCGGTGATGCTTCTTTTTTACACCTCGATCGGTCATCTTTCCTGGCCGACGTCGACTGTCAATTTTTTCGATCAATATCGATGAAAAATATTTTTTTACCGAGATGGGCCAATGTTTTCCTTGCCTAATAAATGGGAACATGCCAGTTTCGGCCGAAACAAAACGTCGGTTGAGCTCGCACTAAAAAACCTAGCCGACCTACATTGTACATTTTTTATGCAACACCAAAACAAGAAAACTTACCCTGCCGTGAAAAAAAACATTATCGGCCAGCGAGCGTTTTTAAAAAAATATTGCACAATGTCGGCTGAAAAATATCAGTCGGGGTTACTTCACGACCGATGTCCCCTATTGAGTGTTCTATTCAATCCCTTAATGAAATATGCATGATGTCGGTAAGGAAATGTTCGATCGGCGTCATGCGGTGATGCTTCCTTTTTAACCTCGATCGGTCATCTTTCCTGGCCGACGTCGACTGGCATTTTTTTCGATCAATATCGGTGAAAAATATTTTTTTGCCGAGACGGGCTAAATTTTTCGTGGCTGAATAAATGGGAACATCCAGTTTCGGCCAAAAGAAAATGTCGGTTGAGCTCGCACAAAAAAACCTAGCCGACCTACATCGTAGATTATTTATGCAACACCAACACAAGAAAACATACTCTGCCTCAAAAAAAAAAACATTATCGGCCAGCGAGCTTTTTAAAAAAAATATTGCGCAATGTCGGCTGAAAAATATCAGTCGGGGCTACTTCACGACCGATGTCGCCTATTGAGTGTTTTATTCGATCCCTTAATGAAATATGCATGATGTCGGTAAGGAAATGTTCGATCGGCGTCATGCGGTGATGCTTCCTTTTTAACCTCGATAGGTCATCTTTCCTGGCCGACGTCGACTGGCATTTTTTTCGATCAATATCGGTGAAAAATATTTTTTTGCCGAGATGGGCTAAATTTTTCATGGCCGAATAAATGGGAACATGCCAGTTTCGGCCGAAAGAAAATGTCGGTTGAGCTCGCACAAAAAAACCTAGCCGACCTACATTGTAGATTATTTATGCAACACCAACACAAGAAAACTTACTCTGCCGCAAAAAAAACCATTATCGGCCAGCGAGCTTTTTAAAAAAAATATTGCGCAATGTCGGCTGAAACATATCAGTCGGGGCTACTTCACGACCGATGTCCCCTATTGAGTGTTCTATTCAATCCCTTAATGAAATATGCATGATCTCGGTAAGGAAATGTTCGATCGGCGTCATGCGGTGATGCTTCCTTTTTAACCTCGATCGGTCATCTTTCCTGGCCGACGTCGACTGGCATTTTTTTCGATCAATATGGGTGAAAAATATTTTTTTGCCGAGATGGGCCAATGTTTTCCTGGCCGAATAAATGGGAACATTCCAGTTTCGGCCGAAACAAAACGTCGGTTGAGCTCGCACAAAAAAACCTAGCCGACCTACATTGTACATTTTTTATGCAACACCAAAACAAGAAAACTTCCTCTGCAGTAAAAAAAAAACATTATCGGCCAGCGAGCGTTTTTTAAAAAAAAATTGCGCAATGTCGGCTGAAAAATATCAGTCGGGCTACTTCACAACCGATGTTGGCTATTGGGTTTTCAATTCAATCCGTGAACGAAATTTGCATGATGTCGGTTAGGAAATGTTCGATCAGCGTCATCCGATGATGCTTCTTTTTTAGACCTCGAATGGTCATCTTTCCTGGCCGACTTCGACTGTCATTTTTTTCGATCAATATCGATGAATAATATTTTTTTGCCGAGATGGGCTAATGTTTTCCTGGCCGAATAAATGGGACCATAACATTATCGGCCAGCGAGAGTTTTTTTAAAAAAAAATTGCGCAATGTCGGCTGAAAAATATCAGTCAGGGCTATTTCATGACCGATGTCGGCTATTGAGTTTTCAATTCAATCCAAGAGCGAAATTTGCATGATGTCGGTAAGGAAATGTTCGATCGGCTTCATCCTGTGAAGCTTCATTTATAGACCTTGATTGGTCAAGTTTCCTAATCGACGTCGACTGTCATTTTTTTCGATCAATATCGGTGAATAATATCTTTTTGCCGAGATGGGTTAATATTTTCCTGGCCGAATATATGGGAACATGCCAGTTTCGGCCGAAACAAAACGTCGGTTGAATTCGCACAAAAAAACCTGTGGACGTACATTGTAAATTTATTTATGCAACACCAAAACAAGAAAACTTCCTCTGCCGTAAAAAAAACATTATCTGCCAGCGAGAGTGTTTTAAAAAAATTGCTCAATGTCGGCTGAAAAATATCAGTCGGGGCTATTTCACGACCGATGCCGGCTACTGAGTCTTCAATTCAATCCGCGAACAAAATTTGCATGATGTCGGTTAGGAAATGTTCGATCGGCATCATCCTATGAAGCATCTTTTTTAGACCTCGATCGGTCATCTTTCCTGGCCGACGTCGACTTTCATTTTTTTCGATCAATATCGGTGAATAATATCTTTTTGCCGAGATGGGCTAATGTTTTCCTTGCCGAATAAATGGGAACATGCCAGTTTCGGCCGAAACAAAACGTCGGTTGAGCTAGCACAAAAAAACCTAGCAGATGTACATTGTAATTTTTTTTGTGCAACACCAAAACAAGAAAACTTCCTCTGCCGTAAAAAAAAACATTATCTGCCAACGAGAGTTTTTTTAAAACAATTGCTCAATGTCGGCTGAAAAATATCAGTCGGTGCTATTTCACGACCTATGTCAGCTATTGAGTCTTCAATTCCATCCGCGAACAAAATTTGCATGATGTCGGTTAGGAAATGTTCGATCGACATCATCCTGTGAAGCATCTTTTTTAGACCTCGATCGGTCATCTTTCCTGGCCGACGTCGACTTTCATTTTTTTCGATCGATATATGTGAATAATATCTTTTTGCCGAGATGGGCTAATGTTTTCATTGCCGAATAAATGGGAACATGTCAGTTTCGGCCGAAACAAAACACCGGTTGCGCTCGCACGAAAAAACCTAGCCGACGTACATTGTAAATTTTTTTCGCAACACCAAAAAAAGAAAACTTCCTCTGCCGTAAAAAAACAATATCGGCCAGCGAGTGTTTTTTTAAAAAAAATTGCGCAATGTCGGCTGAAAAATATCAGTCAGGGCTATTTCATGACCGATGTCGGCTATTGAGTTTTCAATTCTATCCGAGAACGAAATTTGCATGATGTTGGTAAAGAAATGTTCGATCGGCCTCATCTAGTGAAGCATCATTTGTAGACCTCGATCGGTCATGTTTCCTGGCCGACGTCGACTGTCATTTTTTTTTATCAATATCGGTGAATAATATCTTTTTACCGAGATGGGCTAATGTTTTCCTGGCCGAATAAATGGGAATATGTCAGTTTCGGCCGAAACAAAACGTCAGTTGAGCTCGAACAAAAAAACCTAGCCGACCTACATTGTACATTTTTTATGCAACACCAAAACAAGTAAAATTCCTCTCCAGTAAAAAAAAACATTATCGGCCAGCGAGCGTTTTTAAAAAAATATTGCGCAATGTCGGCTGAAAAATATCAGTCGGGCTACTTCACGACCGATGTCGGCTATTGAGTGTTCTATTCAATCCAAGAACAAAATTTGCATGTTGTCGGTTAGGAAATGTTCGATCGGAATCATCCTGTGAAGCATCTTTTTTAGACCTCGATCGGTCATCTTTCCGGGGCGACGTCGACTGTCATTTTTTTCAGTCAATATCGGTGAAAAATATTTTTTTGCCGAGATGGGCCAATGTTTTCCTGGCCGAATAAATGGGAACATGCCAGTTTAGGCCGAAACAAAATGTCGGTTGAGCTCGCACAAAAAACCTTAGCCGACCTACATTGTAAATTTTTTATGCAACACCAACACAAGAAAACTTCTTCTGCCGTAAAAAAAACATAATCGGCCAGCGAGCGTTTTTTTAAAAAAAATTGCGCAATGTCGGCTAAAAAATATCAGTCGGGGCTACTTCACGACCAATGTCGGCTATTGAGTTTTCTATTCAATCCCTTATTGAAATATGCATCATGTCGATAACGAAATGTTCGATCGGCGTCATCCGGTGATGCTTCTTTTTTAGACCTCCATCGGTCATCTTTCCTGGCCGACATCGACTGTCATTTTTTTCGATCAATATCGGTGAAAAATATTTTTTTGCCGAGATGGGCTAATGTTTTCCGGGCCGAATAAATGGGAACATGCCAGTTTCGGCCGAAACAAAACGTCGGTTGAGCTCGCACAAAAAAACCTAGCCGACCTACATTTTACATTTTTTATGCAACACCAAAACAAGAAAACTTCCACTGCCGTAAAAAAAAACATCATCGGCCAGCGAGCGTTTTTAAAAAAAAATTAGGCAATGTCGGCTGAAAAATATCAGTCGGGGCAACTTCACGACTGATGTCAGCTATTGAGTTTTCTATTCAATCCCTTAATGAAATATGCATGATGTCAGTAAGGAAATATTCGATCGGCGTCATGCGGTGATGCTTCTTTTTTAGACCTCGATCGGTCATCTTTCCTGACAGACGTCAACTGTCATTTTTTTCAATCAATATCGGTGAAAAATATTTTTTTGCCGAGATGGGCCAATGCTTTCCTGGCCGAATAAATGGGAACATGTCAGTTTCGGCCGAAACAAAACGTCGGTTGAGCTCGCACAAAAAAACCTAGCCGACCTACATTGTACATTTTTTATGCAAAACCAAAACAAGAAAACTTCCTCTGCCGTAAAAAAAAAACATTATCAGCCAGCGAGCGTTTTCAAAAAAAAATTGCGCAATGTCAGCTGAAAAATATCAGTCGGGCTACTTCACAACCGATGTCGGCTATTGAGTTTTCTATTCAATCCCTTAATGGAATATGCATGATGTCGGTAAGGAAATGTTCGATCGGCGTCATGCGGTGATGCTTCTTTTTTACACCTCGATCGGTCATCTTTCCTGGCCGACGTCAACTGTCATTTTTTTCGATCAATATTGGTGAAAAATATTTTTTTGCCGAGATGGGCTAATGTTTTCGTGTCTGAATAAATGGGAACATGCCAGTTTCGGCCGAAATATAACGTCGGTTGAGCTCGCACAAAAAAACCTAGCCGACCTACATTGTAAATTTTTTATGAAACACCAACACATGAAAACTTCCTCTGCCGTAAAAAAAAAAACATTATCGGCCAACGAGCGTTTTTAAAACAAAATTGTGCAATGTCGGCTGAAAAATATCAGTCGGGGCTACTTCACGACCGATGTCGGGTATTGAGTTTTCTATTCAATCCCTTAGTGAAATATGCATGATGTCGGTAAGGAAATTTTCGATCGGCGTCATGCGGTGATGCTTCTTTTTTAGACCTTGATCGGTCATATTTCCTGGCGGACGTTGACTGTCAATTTTATCAATCAATATCGGTGAAAAATATTTTTTTGCCTAGATAGGCCAATGTTTTCCTGGCCGAATAAATGGGAACATGCCAGTTTCAGCCGAAACAAAACTTCGGTTGTGCTCGCACAGAAAAACCTAGCCGACTTACATTGTATATTTTTTATGCAACACCAAAACATGAAAACTTCCTCTGCCGTAAAAAAAAACATTATCGGCGAGCGAGCGTTTTTAAAAAAAAATTGCGCAACGTCAGCTGAAAAATATCAGTCGGGGCTACTTCACGACTGATGTCGGCTATTGAGTTTTCTATTCAATCCCTTAATGAAATATGCATGATGTCGGTAAGGAAATGTTCGATCGGCGTCATGCGGTGATGCTTCTTTTTTACACCTCGATCGGTCATCTTTCCTGACGGACGTCGACTGTCAATGTTTTCAATCAATATCGGTGAAAAATATTTTTTGGCCGAGATGGGCCAATGTTTTCCTGCCCGAATAAATGGGAACATGCCACATTCGGCCGAAACAAAGCGTCGGTTGAGCTCGCACAAAAAAACCTACCCGACCTACATTGTACATTTTTTATGCAACACCAAAACAAGAAAACTTCCTCTGCCGTAAAAAAAAACATTATAGGGCAGCGAGCGTTTTTAAAAAAAAATTTCGCAATGTCAGTTGAAAAATATCAGTCGGGCTACTTCGAAACCGATGTCGGCTATTGAGTGTTCTATTCAATCCCTTAATGAAATATGCATGATGTCGGCAAGGAAATGTTCGATCGGCGTCATGCGGTGATGCTTCCTTTTAAACCTCGATCGGTCATCTTTCCTGGGCGACGTCGACTGGCATTTTTTTCGATCAATATCGGTGAGAAATATTTTTTTGCCGAGATGGGCCAATGTTTTCCTGGCCGAATAAATGGGAACATGCTAGTTTCGGCCGAAACAAAATGTCGGTTGAGCTCGCACAAAAAAACCTAGCCGACCTACAGTGTAAATTTTTTATGCAACACCAACACAAGAAAACTTCCTCTGCCGTAAAAAAAAAAAAATTATCGGCAAGCGAGCGTTTTTTGAAAAAAATTGCGCAATGTCGGCTGAAAAATATCAGTCGGGGCTACTTCATGACCGATGTCGGCTATTGAGTTTTCTATTCAATCCCTTAATGAAATATGCATGATGTCGGTAAGAAAATGTTCGACCGGCGTCATGCGGTGATGCTTCTTTTTTACACCTTGAACGGTCGTCTTTCCTGGCCGACGTCGACTGGCATTTTTTTCGATCAATATCGGTGAAAAATATTTTTCTGCCGAGATGGGCTATATTTTTCGTGGCCGAATAAATAGGAACATGCCAGTTTCGGCCGAAATAAAATGTCGGTTGAGCTCGCACAAAAAAACCTAGCCGACCTACATTGTACATTTTTTATGCAACACCAAAACAAGAAAGTTTCCTCTGCCGTAAAAAAAAACATTATCGGCCACTGAGTGTTTTTAATAAAAAATTGCGCAATTTCGGCTGAAAAATATCAGCCGGGCTACTTCACGACCGATGTCGGCTATTGAGTGTTCTATTCAAACCCTTAATGAAATATGCATGATGTCGGTAAGAAAATGTTCGATCGGCGTCATGCGGTGATGCTTCTTTTTTACACCTCGAACGGTCATCTTTCCTGGCCGACGTCGACTGTCAATTTTTTCGATCAATATCGATGAAAAATATTTTTTTGCCGAGATGGGCCAATGTTTTCCTGGCCGAATAAATGGGAACATGCCAGTTTTGGCTGAAACAAAACGTCGGTTGAGCTCGCACAAAAAAACCTAGCCGACCTACATTGTACATTTTTTATGCAACACCAACACACGAACACTTCCTCTGCCGTAAAAAAAAAAAAACATCATCGGCCAGCGAGCGTTTTTAAAAAAAAATTGCGTAATGTCGGCTGAAAAATATCAGTCGGGCTACTTCACGACCGATGTCGGCTATTGAGTTTTCTATTCAATCCCTTAATGAAATATGCATGATGTCGGTAAGGAAATGTTCGATCGGCGTCATGCGCTGATGCTTCTTTTATACACCTCGAACGGTCATCTTTCCTGGCCGACGTCGACTGTCAATTTTTTCGATCAATATCGATTAAAAATATTTTTTTTGCAGAAATGGGCCAATGTTTTCCTGGCCGAATATACGGGAACATGCTAGTTTCGGCCGAAACAAAACGTCGGTTGAGCTCGCATAAAAAAACCTAGCCGACCTACATTGTAGATTATTTATGCAACACCAACACAAGAAAACTTACTCTGCCGCAAAAAAAACCATTATCGGCCAGCGAGCTTTTTAAAAAAAATATTGCGCAATGTCGGCTGAAACATATCAGTCGGGGCTACTTCACGACCGATGTCCCCTATTGAGTGTTCTATTCAATCCCTTAATGAAATATGCATGATGTCGGTAAGGAAATGTTCGATCGGCGTCATGCGGTGATACTTCTTTTTTACACCTCGATCGGTCATCTTTCCTGGCCGATGTCGACTGTCAATTTTTTCGATCAATATCGATGAAAAATATTTTTTTGCCGAGATGGGCCAATGTTTTCCTGGCCGAATTAATGGGAACATGCCAGTTTCGGCCGAAACAAAACGTCGGTTGAGCTCGCACAAAAAAACCTAGCCGACCTACATTGTACATTTTTTATGCAAGACCAAAACAAGAAAACTTACCCTGCCGTGAAAAAAAACATTATCGGCCAGCGAGCGTTTTTAAAAAAATATTGCGCAATGTCGGCTGAAAAATATCAGTCGGGGCTACTTCACGACCGATGTCCCCTATTGAGTGTTCTATTCAATCCCTTAATGAAATATGCATGATGTCGGTAAGGAAATGTTCAATCGGCGTCATGCGGTGATGCTTCTTTTTTACACCTCGAACGGTCATCTTTTCTGGCCGACGTCGACTGTCAATTTTTTCGATCAATATCGATGAAAAATATTTTTTTGCCAAGATGGGCCAATTTTTTCTGGCCGAATAAATGGGAACATGCCAGTTTCGGCCGAAACAAAACGTCGGTTGAGCTCGCACAAAAAAACCTAGCCGACCTACATTGTACATTTTTTATGCAACACCAAAACAAGAAAACTTCCTCTGCCGTAAAAAAAAAACATTATAGGGCAGCGAGCGTTTTTAAAAAAAAATTGCGCAATGTCAGTTGAAAAATATCAGTCGGGCTACTTCACAACCGATGTCGGCTATTGAGTGTTCTATTCAATCCCTTAATGAAATATGCATGATGTCGGCAAGGAAATGTTCGATCGGCGTCATGCGGTGATGCTTCCTTTTAAACCTCGATTGGTCATCTTTCCTGGCCGACGTCGACTGGCATTTTTTTCGATCAATATCGGTGAGAAATATTTTTTTGCCGAGATGGGCCAATGTTTTCCTGGCCGAATAAATGGGAACATGCCAGTTTCGGCCGAAACAAAACGTAGGTTGAGCTCGCAAAAAAAACCTAGCCGACCTACAGTGTAAATTTTTTATTCAACACCAACACAAGAAAACTTCCTCTGCCGTAAAAAAAAAAAACATTATCGGCAAGCGAGCGTTTTTTGAAAAAAATTGCGCAATGTCGGCTGAAAAATATCAGTCGGGGCTACTTCATGACCGATGTCGGCAATTGAGTTTTGTATTCAATCCCTTAATGAAATATGCATGATGTCGGTAAGAAAATGTTCGACCGGCGTCATGCGGTGATGCTTCTTTTTTACACCTCGAACGGTCATCTTTCCTGGCCGACGTCGACTGGCATTTTTTTCGATCAATATCGGTGAAAAATATTTTTCTGCCGAGATGGGCTATATTTTTTGTGGCCGAATAAATGGGAACATGCCAGTTTCGGCCGAAATAAAATGTCGGTTGAGCTCGCACAAAAAAACCTAGCCGACCTACATTGTACATTTTTTATGCAACACCAAAACAAGAAAACTTCCTCTGCCGTAAAAAAAAAAAACATTATCGGCCAGCGAGTGTTTTTAATAAAAAATTGCGCAATGTCGGCTGAAAAATATCAGTCGGGCTACTTCACGACCGATGTCGGCTATTGAGTGTTCTATTCAAAACCTTAATGAAATATGCATGATGTCGGTAAGGAAATGTTCGATCGGCGTCATGCGGTGATGCTTCTTTTTTACACCTCGATCGGTCATCTTTCCTGGCCGACGTCGACTGTCAATTTTTTCGATCAATATCGATGAAAAATATTTTTTTGCCGAGATGGGCCAATGTTTTCCTGGCCGAATAAATGGGAACATGCCAGTTTCGGCCGAAACAAAACGTCGGTTGAGCTCGCACTAAAAAACCTAGCCGACCTACATTGTACATTTTTTATGCAACACCAAAACAAGAAAACTTACTCTGCCGCAAAAAAAAAACATTATCGGCCAGCGAGCTTTTTAAAAAAATATTGCGCAATGTCGGCTGAAACATATCAGTCGGGGCTACTTCACGACCGATGTCCCCTATTGAGTGTTCTATTCAATCCCTTAATGAAATATGCATGATGTTGGTAAGGAAATGTTTGATCGGCGTCATGCGGTGATGCTTCTTTTTTAGACCTCGATCGGTCATCTTTTCGGGCCGACGTCAACTGTCATTTTTTTCGATCAATATCGGTGAAAAATATTTTTTTGCCGAGATGGGCTAATGTTTTCTGGCCGAAAAAATGGGAACATGCAAGTTTCGGCCGAAAAAAATGTCGGTTGAGCTCGCACAAAAAAACCTAGACGACCTACATTGTACATTTTTTATGCAACACCAAAACAAGAAAACTTCCTCTGCAGTAAAGAAAAACATTATCGGTCAGCGAGCGTTTTTAAAAAAAAAATTGCGCAATGTCGGCTGAAAAATATCAGTCGGGCTACTTCACGACCGATGTCGGCTATTTAGTTTTCTATTCAATCCCTTAATGGAATATGCATGATGTCGGTAAGGAAATGTTCTATCGGCGTCATGCGGTGATGCTTCTTTTTTACACCTCGAACGGTCATCTTTCCTGGCCGACGTCGACTGTCAATTTTTTCGATCAATATCGATGAAAAATATTTTTTGGGTGAGATGGGCCAATGTTTTCCTTGCCGAATAAATGGGAACATGCCAATTTCGGCCGAAACAAAACGTCGGTTGAGCTCGCACAAAAAAACCTAGCCGACCTACATTGTAAATTACTTATGCAACTCCAAAACAAGAAAATTTCTTCTGCCGTAAAAAAAAAACATTATCGGCCAGCGAGCGTTTTTAAAAAAAAATTACGCAATGTCGGCTGAAAAATATCAGTCGTGGATACTTCACGACCGATGTCGGCTATTGAGTTTTCTATTCAATCCCTTAATGAAATATGCATGAAGTCGGTAAGGAAATGTTCGATCGGCGTCATGCGCTGATGCTTCTTTTATACACCTCGAACGGTCATCTTTTCTGGCCGACGTCGACTGTCAATTTTTTCGATCAATATCGATGAAAAATATTTTTTTGCCGAGATGGGCCAATGTTTTCCTGGCAGAATAAATGGGAACATGTCAGTTTCGGCCGAAACAAAACGTCGGTTGAGCTCGCACAAAAAAACATAGCAGACCTACATTGTAAATTATTTATGCAACACCAAAACAAGAAAACTTCCTCTGCCGTAAAAAAAAACATTATCGGCCAGCGAGCGTTTTTGAAAAAAAATTACGAAATGTCGGCTGAAAAATATCAGTCGGGGATACTTCACGACCGATGTCGGCTATTGAGTTTTCTATTCAATCCCTTAATGAAATATGCATGATGTCGGTAAGGAAATGTTCGATCGGCGTCATGCGGTGATGCTTCTTTTTTACACCTTGAACGGTCATCTTTTCTGGCCGACGTCGACTGTCAATTTTTTCGATCAATATCGATGAAAAATATTATTTTGCCGAGATGGGCCAATGTTTTCCTGGCCGAATAAATGGGAATATGCCAGTTTCGGCCGAAGCAAAACTTCGGTTGAGCTCGCACAAAAAAACCTAGCCGACCTACATTGTAAATTACTTATGCAACTCCAAAACAAGAAAATTTCTTCTGCCGTAAAAAAAAAACATTATCGGCCAGCGAGCGTTTTTAAAAAAAAAATTACGCAATGTCGGCTGAAAAATATCAGTCGTGGATACTTCACGACCGATGTCGGCTATTGAGTTTTCTATTCAATCCCTTAATGAAATATGCATGAAGTCGGTAAGGAAATGTTCGATCGGCGTCATGCGGTGATGCTTCTTTTTTACACCTCGAACGGTCATCTTTTCTGGCCGACGTCGACTGTCAATTTTTTCGATCAATATCGATGAAAAATATTTTTTTGCCGAGATGGGCCAATGTTTTCCTGGCAGAATAAATGGGAACATGTCAGTTTCGGCCGAAACAAAACGTCGGTTGAGCTCGCACAAAAAAACCTAGCCGACCTACATTGTACATTTTTTATGCAACACCAAAACAAGAAAACTTCCTCTGCCGTAAAAAAAAAACATTATAGGGCAGCGAGCGTTTTTAAAAAAAAATTGCGCAATGTCAGTTGAAAAATATCAGTCGGGCTACTTCACAACCGATGTCGGCTATTGAGTGTTCTATTCAATCCCTTAATGAAATATGCATGATGTCGGCAAGGAAATGTTCGATCGGCGTCATGCGGTGATGCTTCCTTTTAAACCTCGATTGGTCATCTTTCCTGGCCGACGTCGACTGGCATTTTTTTCGATCAATATCGGTGAGAAATATTTTTTTGCCGAGATGGGCCAATGTTTTCCTGGCCGAATAAATTGGAACATGCCAGTTTCGGCCGAAACAAAACGTAGGTTGAGCTCGCAAAAAAAACCTAGCCGACCTACAGTGTAAATTTTTTATGCAACACCAACACAAGAAAACTTCCTCTGCCGTAAAAAAAAAAAACATTATCGGCAAGCGAGCGTTTTTTGAAAAAAATTGCGCAATGTCGGCTGAAAAATATCAGTCGGGGCTACTTCATGACCGATGTCGGCAATTGAGTTTTGTATTCAATCCCTTAATGAAATATGCATGATGTCGGTAAGAAAATGTTCGACCGGCGTCATGCGGTGATGCTTCTTTTTTACACCTCGAACGGTCATCTTTCCTGGCCGACGTCGACTGGCATTTTTTTCGATCAATATCGGTGAAAAATATTTTTCTGCCGAGATGGGCTATATTTTTTGTGGCCGAATAAATGGGAACATGCCAGTTTCGGCCGAAATAAAATGTCGGTTGAGCTCGCACAAAAAAACCTAGCCGACCTACATTGTACATTTTTTATGCAACACCAAAACAAGAAAACTTCCTCTGCCGTAAAAAAAAAAACATTATCGGCCAGCGAGTGTTTTTAATAAAAAATTGCGCAATGTCGGCTGAAAAATATCAGTCGGGCTACTTCACGACCGATGTCGGCTATTGAGTGTTCTATTCAAAACCTTAATGAAATATGCATGATGTCGGTAAGAAAATGTTCGATCGGCGTCATGCGGTGATGCTTCTTTTTTACACCTTGAACGGTCATCTTTCCTGGCCGACGTCGACTGTCAATTTTTTCGATCAATATCGATGAAAAATATTTTTTTGCCGAGATGGGCCAATTGATGTGAATCTTACGGGGCGGATCGTTTGATACAGGCTACGAAGGTTTGGATGACGCCACTTCCAGTGAAGGAAGATAAGTCATGGTAGACGCCACTTCTAGTGAAGGAAGATAAGTCTGGGTAGACGCCACTTCCGGTTAAGGAAGATAAGTCTGGGTAGACGCCACTTCCAATGAAGGAAGATAAGTCTGGGTAGACGCCACAAGGATTACCTTGATAAGTCTGATAATTGGTTCAACAAGGAACCCAGAGAGAAACTCTCACCAAATTTTATCAAAATGCCAAAAGTTTTTTTTATTCAAAACAAAAACCAATACTTATAGTGTATCTGAACTAAAAGATAAAAATAGACATGGGCCTTCTAAATAGTTTGGGCCAAAATTACAATAAATAAAAATTATAACTAAAAAATATATTTAACTTGGGCCTTCAGCAACAATTAATAGTCTTGATAGTGTCTCTGCCTCTGGGCCTTCATCCTTCTCCACTTGGGCCTTCATCCTTCTCCACTCGGGGGCTTTGTCCTTCTCCACTTGGGCCTTCGTTCTTCTCCACTTGGGCCTTTAGCCTGTATTTGGCCAGTTTCATGATTCTCATCATTCCCTCCTTCTTGGAAAACATTTGTCCTCAAATGTTCAGGATCATCACCGTGTTCAAGTACCACTTCCTTCCTTTTCTTGTGGGCTTGCTTGACATAGCTTTCATTCTTCTTTGCAATTTGCACCTTCACTTGGTCATACAATCTTTTCACATACTCAACTTTGGCATGTGCATCCTTACGTTGAGTCTCTTGGGGATTGCTTTTGTAAGTTGGCCTGTAAGGCAATGAAGCTCCGGGGAGGAGATCAACTTGATGTTCTATTCCTCTTGAAGGTGGTAGTCCATGAGGAATCTCCTTAGGAAAGACATTTTTAAATTCCTGCAATAATGGTTGAACACTAGGAGAAATAGAAATAGTAAACTCATTAGAATTATCAGTAGAAATTTTTCTGTCTTTGCAATACTGTAGATTGAGTGGTTCATGAGCAGGTAACACTTTCCTCACTTCACTCGCCTCTGCAAAATAATTAAATTTTCTCTCATGTGTATCACTCTCTCTCTTATGTGTATCACTCTTTTCCTCGGGTGTATCACTCTTCTTTTTCATATTCCTTTGTGGTGCCTCACTATTTTCTTTCTCTTGTTCTCTCTTTTCTCCCATTCTGATTTGGTCATCACACACTTCTCTAGGGGATAGAGGTTTAAGAGTAAATGAGGAAGATTTGGCTATTCGTCTGTAGGGCTTTTCTTTGTTACGGTTCAACAAACGTTGCATTTGTGTAGTCCACGCGTCCAGAAATAAGCGTTGAGATTCATCCAGTTGATGATATACACCACCATTGTCCACAGCTCTTGCCATGATTAAGGAACAAAGAATTTTGCAGTAAATTAAAAAAAATTCAGGACCTCACCACACTCTACTCACGTGTTTCTCTCTTTAATGGTAGTTCACTCGTGTTTGATGCTCTCAATATAGGCTTTTGTGTGATGTTTTCACTCTTGCCTTTTACCACTCACTCCCTCTTAAGTTCCTGGATGGATCGAATTAGACACACAAGGTAATATAAAATAAAAGGAAAGACAATATAATTATCAGAGTAACAGATTTGATTTGGGATAACAACTTGGACTTGATTTGGATAGCAGATTGGATTTGATTTGGATAACAGATTAGATTTGGATAACAAATCTGATTTGGATAAAAAAAAATTGATTTGATTTGATTTGGATAATAGATCAGATTTGGATAACAAATTAGATTTAATTTGGATAACAGATATGATAACAAATAAGATAACAGATATGATAACAGATAAGATAACAGATATGACAAGTAAACTTCAAATGCTCATAACTTTTGCTACGGTTGTCCGTTTGAGGCCCACTATATATCAAAACGCTCAGAAATCAGAGGAGAATCTAGATAAGGGGATTTGGTACACGATTTTCTGCCAAAAAAAAAAACCTCTAACTGCCTCAATTTCGTGTTCAAAGATCAAACACCCACTTTCTCTTTTTTCTCTTTCTTCTTTTCTTCTCTTTTTTTTTTCAAAATTTCTGCAACTTTTTTTTTTACTTGAAACAGAACTGAAACAACTATTTTTTTTGACACAAAGTCTGAAAGACACTAGAAACAAGAACAACAACAAGAACACAAACGTGACAAGAACAAGAACGAAACAAAGACACAAACAAGAACGCAACAAGACGCAAACAAGAAAAACAAATAACAGAACAAGGACAAAACACGAACCAGGACAAATTACAAAGAAAAATAATAGGATAAGATAGAACCTATATCAAGAGCCGAAGCTCTGATACCAGATGATGTGAACCTGAGTAGGAGTGGATCGTTTGATACAGGCTACGGAGGTTTGAATGACGCCACTTCCGGTGAAGGAAGATAAGTCAGGGTAGACGCCACAAGGATTACCTTGATAAGTCTGAGATTGGTTCAACAAGGAACTCAGAGAGAAACTCTCACCAAATTTTATCAAAATGCCAAAAGTTTTTTTTATTCAAAACAAAAACCAATACTTATAGTGTATCTGAACTAAAAGATAAAAATAGACATGGGCCTTCTAAATAGTTTGGGCCAAAATTACAATAAATAAAAATTATAACTAAAAAATATATTTAACTTGGGCCTTCAGCAACAATTAATAGTCTTGATAGTGTCTCTGCCTCTGGGCCTTCATCCTTCTCCACTTGGGACTTCATCCTTCTCCACTCGGGGGCTTTGTCCTTCTCCACTTGGGCCTTCGTTCTTCTCCACTTGGGCCTTTAGCCTGTATTTGGCCAGTTTCATGATTCTCATCACCAATGTTTTCCTGGCCGAATAAATGGGAACATGCCAGTTTCGGCTGAAACAAAACGTCGGTTGAGCTCGCACAAAAAAACCTAGCCGACCTACATTGTACATTTTTTATGCAACACCAACACACGAAAACTTCCTCTGCCGTAAAAAAAAAAAACATCATCGGCCAGCGAGCGTTTTTAAAAAAAAATTGCGCAATGTCGGCTGAAAAATATCAGTCGGGTTACTTCACGACCGATGTCGGCTATTGAGTTTTCTATTCAATCCCTTAATGAAATATGCATGATGTCGGTAAGGAAATGTTCGATCGGCGTCATGCGGTGATGCTTCTTTTTTACACCTCGATCGGTCATCTTTCCTGGCCGACGTCGACTGTCAATTTTTTCGATCAATATCGATGAAAAATATTTTTTTGCCGAGATGGGCCAATGTTTTCCTGGCCGAATAAATGGGAACATGTCAGTTTCGGCCGAAACAAAACGTCGGTTGAGCTCGCACTAAAAAACCTAGCCGACCTACATTGTACATTTTTTATGCAACACCAAAACAAGAAAACTTACTCTGCCGCAAAAAAAAAACATTATCGGCCAGCGAGCTTTTTAAAAAAAATATTGCGCAATGTCGGCTGAAACATATCAGTCGGGGCTACTTCACGACCGATGTCCCCTATTGAGTGTTCTATTCAATCCCTTAATGAAATATGCATGATGTTGGTAAGGAAATGTTCGATCGGCGTCATGCGGTGATGCTTCTTTTTTAGACCTCGATCGGTCATCTTTTCGGGCCGACGTCGACTGTCATTTTTTTCGATCAATATCGGTGAAAAATATTTTTTTGCCGAGATGGGCTAATGTTTTCTTGCCGAATAAATGGGAACATGCAAGTTTCGGCCGAAAAAAATGTCGGTTGAGCTCGCACAAAAAAACCTAGCCGACCTACATTGTACATTTTTTATGCAACACCAAAACAAGAAAACTTCCTCTGCAGTAAAAAAAAACATTATCGGTCAGCGAGCGTTTTTAAAAAAAAAATTGCGCAATGTCGGCTGAAAAATATCAGTCGGGCTACTTCACGACCGATGTCGGCTATTTAGTTTTCTATTCAATCCCTTAATGGAATATGCATGATGTCGGTAAGGAAATGTTCTATCGGCGTCATGCGGTGATGCTTCTTTTTTACACCTCGAACGGTCATCTTTCCTGGCCGACGTCGACTGTCAATTTTTTCGATCAATATCGATGAAAAATATTTTTTGGGTGAGATGGGCCAATGTTTTCCTTGCCGAATAAATGGGAACATGCCAATTTCGGCCGAAACAAAACGTCGGTTGAGCTCGCACAAAAAAACCTAGCCGACCTACATTGTAAATTACTTATGCAACTCCAAAACAAGAAAATTTCTTCTGCCGTAAAAAAAAAACATTATCGGCCAGCGAGCGTTTTTTAAAAAAAAATTACGCAATGTCGGCTGAAAAATATCAGTCGTGGATACTTCACGACCGATGTCGGCTATTGAGTTTTCTATTCAATCCCTTAATGAAATATGCATGAAGTCGGTAAGGAAATGTTCGATCGGCGTCATGCGGTGATGCTTCTTTTTTACACCTCGAACGGTCATCTTTTCTGGCCGACGTCGACTGTCAATTTTTTCGATCAATATCGATGAAAAATATTTTTTTGCCGAGATGGGCCAATGTTTTCCTGGCAGAATAAATGGGAACATGTCAGTTTCGGCCGAAACAAAACGTCGGTTGAGCTCGCACAAAAAAACATAGCCGACCTACATTGTAAATTATTTATGCAACACCAAAACAAGAAAACTTCCTCTGCCGTAAAAAAAAACATTATCGGCCAGCGAGCGTTTTTGAAAAAAAATTACGAAATGTCGGCTGAAAAATATCAGTCGGGGATACTTCACGACCGATGTCGGCTATTGAGTTTTCTATTCAATCCCTTAATGAAATATGCATGATGTCGGTAAGGAAATGTTCGATCGGCGTCATGCGGTGATGCTTCTTTTTTACACCTTGAACGGTCATCTTTTCTGGCCGACGTCGACTGTCAATTTTTTCGATCAATATCGATGAAAAATATTATTTTGCCGAGATGGGCCAATGTTTTCCTGGCCGAATAAATGGGAATATGCCAGTTTCGGCCGAAGCAAAACGTCGGTTGAGCTCGCACAAAAAAACATAGCCGACCTACATTGTAAATTATTTATGCAACACCAAAACAAGAAAACTTCCTCTGCCATAAAAAAAAACATTATCGGCCAGCGAGCATTTTTGAAAAAAAATTACGCAATGTCGGCTGAAAAATATCAGTCGGGGATACTTCACGACCGATGTCGGCTATTGAGTATTCTATTCAATCCCTTAATGAAATATGCATGATGTCGGTAAGGAAATGTTCGATCGGCGTCATGCGGTGATGCTTCTTTTTTACACCTCGAACGGTCATCCTTTCGGGCCGACGTCGACTGTCAATTTTTTCGATCAATATCGATGAAAAATATTTTTTTGCCGAGATGGGCCAATGTTTTCTGGCCGAATAAATGGGAACATGCCAGTTTCGGCCGAAACAAAACGTCCGTTGAGCTCGCACAAAAAAACCTAGCCGACCTACATTGTACATTTTTTATGCAACACCAAAACAAGAAAACTTCGTCTGTCGTAAAAAAAAACATTATCGGCCAGCGAGCGTTTTTAAAAAAAAATTGCGC
Source organism: Glycine soja (assembly GCF_004193775.1). Classification (NCBI taxonomy): domain Eukaryota; kingdom Viridiplantae; phylum Streptophyta; class Magnoliopsida; order Fabales; family Fabaceae; genus Glycine; species Glycine soja. The sequence continues at coordinate 44,326 of NW_021144621.1, read as the reverse complement.
AATGTCGGCTGAAAAATATCAGTCGGGCTACTTCACGACCGATGTCGGCTATTGAGTTTTCTATTCAATCCCTTAATGAAAAATGCTTGATGTCGGTAAGGAAAAGTTCGATCGGCGTCATGCGGTGATGCTTCCTTTTTAACCTCGATCGGTCATCTTTCCTGGCCAACGTCGACTGTCAATTTTTTCGATCAATATCGATGAAAAATATTATTTTGCCGAGATGGGCCAATGTTTTCCTGGCCGAATAAATGGGAATATGCCAGTTTCGGCCGAAACAAAACGTCGGTTGAGCTCGCACAAAAAAGCATAGCCGACCTACATTGTAAATTATTTATGCAACACCAAAACAAGAAAACTTCCTCTGCCGTAAAAAAAAACATTATCGGCCAGCGAGCGTTTTTGAAAAAAAATTAAGCAATGTCGGCTGAAAAATATCAGTCGGGGATACTTCACGACCGATGTCGGCTATTGAGTTTTCTATTCAATCCCTTAATGAAATATGCATGATGTCGGTAAGGAAATGTTCGATCGGCGTCATGCGGTGATGCTTCTTTTTTACACTGATGTGAACCTGAGTAGGAGCGGATCGTTTGATACAGGCTACGGAGGTTTTGGATGACGCCACTTCCAGTGAAGGAAGATAAGTCAGGGTAGACGCCACAAGGATTACCTTGATAAGTCTGATAATTGGTTCAACATGGAACCCAGAGAGAAACTCTCACCAAATTTTATGAAAATGCCAAAAGTCTTTTTTTATATAAAACAAAAACCAATACTTATAGTGTAGCTGAACAAAAAGATAAAAATAGACATGGGCCTTCTAAACAGTTTGGGCCAAAATTGCAATAAAAATAAATTATAACTAAAAACTTATTTAACTTGGGCCTTCAAATTAATCTGGGCCTTCAGCAACAATTAATAGTCTTGATAGTGTCTCTGCCTCTGGGCTTTCATCCTTCTCCACTTGGGCCTTCATCCTTCTCCACTCGGGGACTTTATCCTTCTCCACTTGGGCCTTTAGCCTGTATTTGGCCAATTTCAGGATTCTCATCATTCCCTCCTTCTTGGAAAACATTTGTCCTCAAATGTCCAGGATCATCACAGGGTTCAACTACCACTTCCTTCCTTTTCTTGTTGGCTTGCTTGGCATAGCTTTCATTCTTCTTTGCAATTTGCACCTTCACTTGGTCATACAATCTTTTCTCATACTCAACTTTGACCTGTGCATCCTTATGTTGAGTCTCTTGGGGCTTGCTGTTGTAAGTTGGCTTGTTAGGAAATGAAGCTTCTAGAAGGAGATCAACTTGATGTTCTATGCTTCTTGAAGGTGGCAGTCCATGAGGAATCTCCTTGGGAAAGACATCTTTAAATTCCTGCAATAAGGGTTGAACACTAGGAGAAACATAAATAGTTAACTGATTAGAATTATCACTCTCTCTCTCTTGTGTATCACTCTTTTCCTCGGGTGTATCACTCTTCTTTTTCATATTCCTTTGTGGTGCCTCACTATTTTCTTTCTCTTGTTCTCTCTTTTCTCTCATTCTGATTTGGTCATCACACACTTTTCTAGGGGATAGAGGTTTAAGAGTAAACGAGGAAGATTTGGCTATTCGTCTGTAGGGCTCTTCTTTGTTACGGTTCAACAAACGTTGCATTTGTGTAGTCCACGCGTCCAGAAATAAGCGCTGAGATTCGTCCAATTGATGATATACACCACCATTGTCACCGGCTCTTGCCATGATTAAGGAACAAAGAATTTTGCAGTAAATTAAAAAAAAAAAAATTCAGGACCTCACCACACTCTACTCACGTGTTTCTCTCTTTGATGGTAGTTCACTCGTGTTTGATGCTCTCAATATAGGCTTTTGTGTAATGTATTCCCTCTTGCCTTTTACCACTCGTGTTCCTTCTTAAGTTCCTAGATGGACCGAATTAGACACACAAAGTAATATAAAATAAAAGGAAAGACAATATAATTATCAGAGTAACAGATTTGATTTGGGATAACAACTTGGACTTGATTTGGATAGCAGATTGGATTTGATTTGGATAACAGATTAGATTTGATTTGATTTGGATAACAAATCTGATTTGGATAAAAATTTGATTTGATTTGATTTGGATAATAGATCAGATTTGGATAACAAATTAGATTTAATTTGGATAACAGATATGATAACAAATAAGATAACAGATAGGATAACAGATAAGATAACAGATATGACCAGTAAACTTCAAATGCTCATAACTTTTGCTACGGTTGTCCGTTTGAGGCCCACTATATATCAAAACGCTCAAAATTCAAAGGAGAATCTAGATAAGGGGATTTGGTACACGATTTTCTGCCAAAAAAAGCCTCGAACTTCCTCAATTTCGTGTTCAAGGATCAAACACCCCACTTTCTTTTCTTTTCTTTTCTTTTTTTTTTTTGTTTTCTTCTCTTTTTTTTTCAAATTTTTGCAACCTTTTTTTTTTTAACTTGAAATAAAACTCAAACAGATTTTTTTTTTACACTAAGTCTGAAAGACACAAGAACAAAAACGTGACAAGAACAAGAACGAAACAAAGACACAAACAAGAACGCAACAAGACGCAAACAAGAAAACAAATAACAGAACAAGGACAAAACACGAACCTGGACAAATTACAAAGGAAAATAATAGGATAGGATAGAACCTGTATCAAGAACCGAAGCTCTGATACCAGATGATGTGAACCTGAGTAGGAGCGGATCGTTTGATACAGGCTACGGAGGTTTTGGATGACGCCACTTCCAGTGAAGGAAGATAAGTCAGGGTAGACGCCACAAGGATTACCTTGATAAGTCTGATAATTGGTTCAACATGGAACCCAGAGAGAAACTCTCACCAAATTTTATGAAAATGCCAAAAGTCTTTTTTTATATAAAACAAAAACCAATACTTATAGTGTAGCTGAACAAAAAGATAAAAATAGACATGGGCCTTCTAAACAGTTTGGGCCAAAATTGCAATAAAAATAAATTATAACTAAAAACTTATTTAACTTGGGCCTTCAAATTAATCTGGGCCTTCAGCAACAATTAATAGTCTTGATAGTGTCTCTGCCTTTGGGCTTTCATCCTTCTCCACTTGGGCCTTCATCCTTCTCCACTCGGGGACTTTATCCTTCTCCACTTGGGCCTTTAGCCTGTATTTGGCCAATTTCAGGATTCTCATCATACACCTCGAACGGTCATCTTTTCGGGCCGACGTCGACTGTCAATTTTTTCGATCAATATCGATGAAAAATATTTTTTTGCCGAGATGGGCCAATGTTTTCTGGCCGAATAAATGGGAACATGCCAGTTTCGGCCGAAACAAAACGTCGGTTGAGCTCGCACAAAAAAACCTAGCCGACCTACATTGTACATTTTTTATGCAACACCAAAACAAGAAAACTTCGTCTGTCGTAAAAAAAAAACATTATCGGCCAGCGACTGTTTTTAAAAAAAATTTGCGCAATGTCGGCTGAAGAATATCAGTCGGGCTACTTCACGACCGATGTCGGCTATTGAGTTTTCTATTCAATACCTTAATGGAATATGCATGAGGTCGGTAAGGAAATGTTCGGTCGGCGTCATGCGGTGATGTTTCTTTTTTAGACCTCGATCGGTCATCTTTCCTGGCCGTCGTCGACTGTCAATTTTTTCGATCAATATCTATGAAAAATATTTTTTTGCCGAGATGGGCCAATGCTTTCCTGGCCGAATAAATGGGAACATGCCAGTTTCGGCCAAAACAAAACGTCGGTTGAGCTCGCACAAAAAAACCTAGCCGACCTATATTGTACATTTTTTATGCAACACCAAAACAATAAAACTTCCTCTGCCGTAAAAAAAACATTATCGGCCAGCGAGGGTTTTTAAAAAAAAAGTTGCGCAATGTCGGCTGAAAAATATCAGTCGGGCTACTTCACGACCGATGTCGGCTATTGAGTTTTCTATTCAATCCCTTAATGGAATATGCATGATCTCGGTAAGGAAATGTTCGATCGGCGTCATGCGGTGATGCTTCCTTTTTAACCTCGATCGGCCATCTTTCCTGGCCGACGTCGACTGGCATTTTTTTCGATCAATATCGGTGAAAAATATTTTTTTGCCGAGATGGGCCAATGTTTTCCTGGCCGAATAAATGGGAACATTCCAGTTTCGGACGAAACAAAATGTCGGTTGAGCTCGCACAAAAAAACCTAGCCGACCTACATTGTAAATTATTTATGCAACACCAAAACAAGAAAACTTCTTCTGCCGTAAAAAAAAACATTATCGGCCAGCGAGCGTTTTTGAAAAAAAATTACGAAATGTCGGCTGAAAAATATCAGTCGGGGATACTTCACGACCGATGTCGGCTATTGAGTTTTCTATTCAATCCCTTAATGAAATATGCATGATGTCGGTAAGGAAATGTTCGATCGGCGTCATGCGGTGATGCTTCTTTTTTACACCTTGAACGGTCATCTTTTCTGGCCGACGTCGACTGTCAATTTTTTCGATCAATATCGATGAAAAATATTATTTTGCCGAGATGGGCCAATGTTTTCCTGGCCGAATAAATGGGGAATATGCCAGTTTCGGCCGAAGCAAAACGTCGGTTGAGCTCGCACAAAAAAACATAGCCGACCTACATTGTAAATTATTTATGCAACACCAAAACAAGAAAACTTCCTCTGCCGTAAAAAAAAACATTATCGGCCAGCGAGCATTTTTGAAAAAAAATTACGCAATGTCGGCTGAAAAATATCAGTCGGGGATACTTCACGACCGATGTCGGCTATTGAGTATTCTATTCAATCCCTTAATGAAATATGCATGATGTCGGTAAGGAAATGTTCGATCGGCGTCATGCGGTGATGCTTCTTTTTTACACCTCGAACGGTCATCTTTTCGGGCCGACGTCGACTGTCAATTTTTTCGATCAATATCGATGAAAAATATTTTTTTGCCGAGATGGGCCAATGTTTTCTGGCCGAATAAATGGGAACATGCCAGTTTCGGCCGAAACAAAACGTCCGTTGAGCTCGCACAAAAAAACCTAGCCGACCTACATTGTACATTTTTTATGCAACACCAAAACAAGAAAACTTCGTCTGTCGTAAAAAAAAACATTATCGGCCAGCGAGCGTTTTTAAAAAAAAATTGCGCAATGTCAGCTGAAAAATATCAGTCGGGCTACTTCACAACCGATGTCGGCTATTGAGTTTTCTATTCAATCCCTTAAGGAAATATGCATGATGTCGGTAAGGAAATGTTTGATCGGCGTCATGCCGTGATGCTTCCTTTTTAACCTCGATCGGTCATCTTTCCTGGCCGACGTCGACTGACATTTTTTTCGATCAATATCGATGAAAAATATTTTTTTGCCGAGATGGGCCAATGTTTTCCTGGCCGAATAAATGGGAACATTCCAGTTTCGGCTGAAACAAAACGTCGGTTGAGCTCGCACAAAAAAACCTAGCCGACCTACATTGTACATTTTTTATGCAACACCAAAACTGATATGAACCCTCATGGAACAAGGGCTGACTTAGCATCGTCTAGGATTAAACCTTGATGGAAAATGCGGAAATTGATTAAGGTAAGGATGGAAAATAAGGTGGTTAATTTCGTGGGTCTTAATCAGGTGGTTCTTGGCATAAAATGGATGAATGGGATGGTAAAATGTAGGTTAAGTGGTGGCTGGACAGAAATATAGAAATGGCAATAACTGAAGCTACAGGGCTCCAAATGAGGTGATTCCAAAACGAGGTGAAAGGTCTCGTTTTGAAATTCAATTTAGGCTCAAGAATCACTTAATTTGAGTGCGTAAAACGGGAGTTATGGCCACGAGATAATTCTGGGCAGGGGTGGATTTTCTGGAATTGTGGTTTGAAAGAACAAGGGTGAGGATGAAAGGAAGGAAAGAATCACTCTTTCCAGCGAGGGCAACACACAAAGGTTGTGAAAGTCCTTTGATACAGCCAGGGTGTTCTTGAATCACTCAAGAATTTAGGAGAATCACTCTCACTAAGATAAAAGAGATAAACTCTAATTTTCTGAATAAAACTCAACTTGTGTTTATTGATAAAATGGTTCAGCTTATATAGAAGCTTTACAGCAGATTTTAGTAATGACCCACTAACCTAGAATTAAAATAAATTAATGCCATTAACCTAGGGAATTAAAAAAAACTTAATGGCTGAGTGTAACTGAAATTGTGTTAACCAAAAGTCACCCCCAACAGCCAACAAGTCAGCCACCATTTGGTCTCCCAAAAGGCTGATGCCTAGGTTGCCAATTGGGTCCTTATTACAACTTGAACTAAACCTAACTAAAGCCCTTTTAGTTGATTAACCCAAAACATATTTTTGGTCAGCCAACTTTACAAGGATTGGGCCATTATTTAGACAGACTAAACACTCTAAAATTGAAACAAAGAGGTGTCATTTAGTCCTCCTCCATTTGGGCCATGATACAACTCACAACCTTGGACTTTTCTCCTTGAAACTTGGGCTTGTATTCAAATAGTATGGACAGCACTTGTTGAAGAGCTTCCTTGGCTTTCCTTGCTCTAGCCCTTGTCATAGGTCCTCCAAGTCTTTCAAGTGGATCCTTGCCCTAGCTCTTGGTCATGTCCTCATCAAAAACAAGAAAACTTCCTCTGCCGTAAAAAAAAACATTATAGGCCAGCGAGTGTTTTTAAAAAAATGAAACTGGCCAAATACAGGCTAAAGGCCCAAGTGGAGAAGAACGAAGGCCCAAGTGGAGAAGGACAAAGCCCCCGAGTGGAGAAGGATGAAGGCCCAAGTGGAGAAGGATGAAGGCCCAGAGGCAGAGACACTATCAAGACTATTAATTGTTGCTGAAGGCCCAAGTTAAATATATTTTTTAGTTATAATTTTTATTTATTGTAATTTTGGCCCAAACTATTTAGAAGGCCCATGTCTATTTTTATCTTTTAGTTCAGATACACTATAAGTATTGGTTTTTGTTTTGAATAAAAAAAACTTTTGGCATTTGACAAAATTTGGTGAGAGTTTCTCTCTGGGTTCCTTGTTGAACCAATTATCAGACTTATCAAGGTAATCCTTGTGGCGTCTACCCAGACTTATCTTCCTTAACCGGAAGTGGCGTCTACCCAGACTTATCTTCCTTCACCGGAAGTGGCGTCTACCCTGACTTATCTTCCTTCACTGGAAGTGGCGTCATCCAAAAACTCTACAGCCTGTATCAAGTGATCCGCCCCGTAAGGTTCACATCACATTTAGTCCTCCTCCATTTGGGCCATGATACAACTCACAACCTTGGACTTTTCTCCTTGAAACTTGGGCTTGTATTCAAATAGTATGGACAGCACTTGTTGAAGAGCTTCCTTGGCTTTCCTTGCTCTAGCCCTTGTCATAGGTCCTCCAAGTCTTTCAAGTGGATCCTTGCCCTAGCTCTTGGTCATGTCCTCATCAAAAACAAGAAAACTTCCTCTGCCGTAAAAAAAAACATTATAGGCCAGCGAGTGTTTTTAAAAAAAAATTGCGCAATGTCGGCTGAAAAATATCAGTCGGGCTACTTCACGACCGATGTCGGCTATTGAGTTTTCTATTCAATCCCTTAATGGAATATGCATGATGTCGGTAAGGAAATGTTCGATCGGCGTCATGCGGTGATGCTTCTTTTTTACACCTCGAACGGTCATCTTTCCTGCCGACGTCGACTGTCAATTTTTTTGATCAATATCGATGAAAAATATTTTTTTGCCGAGATGGGCCAATGTTTTCCTGGCCGAATAAATGGGAACATGCCAGTTTCGGCTGAAACAAAACTTCGGTTGAGCTCGCACAAAAAAACCTAGCCGACCTACATTGTACATTTTTTATGCAACACCAAAACAAGAAAACTTCCTCTGCCGGAAAAAAAACATTATCGGCCAGCGAGCTTTTTTAAAAAAATATTGCGCAATGTCGGCTGAAAAATATCAGTCGGGCTACTTCACGACCGATGTCGGTTATTGAGTTTTCTATTCAATCCCTCAATGAAATATGCATGATGTCGGTAAGGAAATGTTCGATCGGCGTCATGCGGTGATGCTTCTTTTTTACACCTCGAACGGTCATCTTTCTTGACCGACGTCGACTGTCAATTTTTTCGATCAATATCGATGAAAAATATTTTTTTGCCGAGATGGGCCAATGTTTTCCTGGCCGAATAAATGGGAACATGCCAATTTCGGCCGAAACAAAACGTCGGTTGAGCTCGCACAAAAAAACCTAGCCGACCTACATTGTACATTTTTTATGCAACACCAAAACAAGGAAACTTACTCTGCCGTGAAAAAAACATTACCGGTCAGCGAGCGTTTTTAAAAAAAAATTGCGCAATGTCGGCTGAAAAATATCAGTCGGGGATACTTCACGACCGATGTCGGCTATTGAGTTTTCTATTCAATCCCTTAATGGAATATGCATGATGTCGGTAAGGAAATGTTCGATCGGCGTCATGCGGTGATGCTTCTTTTATACACCTCGAACGGTCATCTTTCCTGGCCGACGTCGACTGTCAATTATTTCGATCAATATCGATGAAAAATATTTTTTTGCCGAGATGGGCCAATGTTTTCCTGGCCGAATAAATAGGAAAATGCCAGTTTCGGCCGAAACAAAACGTTGGTTGAGCTCGCACAAAAAAACCTAGCCGACCTACATTGTACATTTTTTATGCAACACCAAAACAAGAAAACTTCCTTTGCCGTGAAAAAAAAACATTATCGGCCAGCGAGCTTTTTTAAAAAAATATTGCGCAATGTCAGCTGAAAAATATCAGTTGGGCTACTTCACGACCGATGTCGGCTATTGAGTTTTCTATTCAATCACTTAATGAAATATGCATGATGTCGGTAAGGAAATGTTCGATCGGCGTCATGCGGTGATGCTTCTTTTTTACACCTCGAACGGTCATCTTTCCTGGCCGACGTCGACTGTCAATTTTTTCGATCAATATCGATGAAAAATATTTTTTTGCCGAGATGGGCCAATGTTTTCTGGCCGAATAAATGGGAACATGCCAGTTTCGGCCGAAACAAAACGTCGGTTGAGCTCGCACAAAAAAACCTAGCCGACCTACATTGTACATTTTTTAAGCAACACCAAAACAAGGAAACTTACTCTGCCGTGAAAAAAAAACATTATCGGCCAGCGAGCGTTTTTAAAAAAAATTGCACAATGTCGGCTGAAAAATATCAGTCGGGGATACTTCACGACCGATGTCGGCTATTGAGTTTTCTATTCAATCCCTTAATGAAATATGCATGATGTCGGTAAGGAAATGTTCGATCGGCGTCATGCGGTGATGCTTCTTTTTTACACCTCGAACTGTCATCTTTCCTGGCCGACGTCGACTGTCAATTTTTTCGATCAATATCGATGAAAAATATTTTTTTGCCTAGATGGGCCAATGTTTTCCTGGCCGAATAAATGGGAACATGCCAGTTTCGGCCGAAACAAAACGTCGGTTGAGCTCGCAAAAAAAAACCTAGCCGACCTACATTATACATTTTTTATGCAACACCAAAACAAGGAAACTTACTCTGCCGTGAAAAAAAACATTATCGGCCAGCGAGCGTTTTTAAAAAAAAATTGCGCAATGTCGGCTGAAAAATATCAGCCGGGCTTCTTCACGACCGATGTCGGCTATTGAGTTTTCTATTCAATCCCTTAATGGAATATGCATGATGTCAGTAAGGAAATGTTCGATCGGCGTCATGCGGTGATGCTTCTTTTTTACACCTCGTACGGTCATCTTTCCTGGCCGACGTCGACTGTCAATTATTTCGATCAATATCGATGAAAAATATTTTTTTGCCGAGATGGGCCAATGTTTTCCTGGCCGAATAAATGGGAACATGCCAGTTTCGGCCGAAACAAAACGTCGGTTGAGCTCGCAAAAAAAAACCTAGCCGACCTACATTATACATTTTTTATGCAACACCAAAACAAGGAAACTTACTCTGCCGTGAAAAAAAACATTATCGGCCAGCGAGCGTTTTTAAAAAAAAATTGCGCAATGTCGGCTGAAAAATATCTGTTGGGGATACTTCACGACCGATGTCGGCTATTGAGTTTTCTATTCAATCCCTTAATGAAATATGCATGATGTCGGTAAGGAAATGTTCGATCGGCGTCATGCGGTGATGCTTCTTTTTTACACCTCGATCGGTCATCTTTCCTGGCCGACGTCAACTGTCTTTTTCTTCGATCAATATCGATGAAAAATATTTTTTTGCCGAGATGGGCCAATGTTTTCATTGCCGAATAAATGGGAACATGCCAGTTTCGGCCGAAACAAAACGTCGGTTGAGCTCGCACAAGAAAACCTAGCCGACCTACATTGTAAATTTTTTATGCAACACCAAAACAAGAAAACTTCCTCTGCCGTAAAAAAAAAACATTATTGGCCAGCGAGCGTTTTTAAAAAAAAATTGCGCAATGTCGGCTGAAAAATATCAGCCGGGCTTCTTCACGACCGATGTCGGCTATTGAGTTTTCTATTCAATCCCTTAATGGAATATGCATGATGTCGGTAAGGAAATGTTCGATCGGCGTCATGCGGTGATGCTTCTTTTTTACACCTCGTATGGTCATCTTTCCTGGCCGACGTCGACTGTCAATTATTTCGATCAATATCGATGAAAAATATTTTTTTGCCGAGATGGGCCAATGTTTTCCTGGCCGAATAAATGGGAACATGCCAGTTTCGGCTGAAACAAAACGTCGGTTGAGCTCGCACAAAACAACCTAGCCGACCTACATTGTACATTTTTTATGCAACACCAAAACAAGAAAACTTCCTCTGCCGTGAAAAAAAACATTATCGGCCAGCGAGCTTTTTTAAAAAAATATTGCGCAATGTCAGCTGAAAAATATCAGTTGGGCTACTTCACGACCGATGTCGGCTATTGAGTTTTCTATTCAATCACTTAATGAAATATGCATGATGTCGGTAAGGAAATGTTCGATCGGCGTCATGCGGTGATGCTTCTTTTTTACACCTCGAACGGTCATCTTTCCTGGCCGACGTCGACTGTCAATTTTTTCGATCAATATCGATTAAAAATATTTTTTTGCAGAAATGGGCCAATGTTTTCCTGGCCGAATAAATGGGAACATGCAAGTTTCGGCCGAAACAAAATGTCGATTGAGCTCGCACAAAAAAACCAAGCCGACCTACAATGTACATTTTTTATGCAACAGCAAAACAAGAAAACTTCCTCTGCGGTAAATAAAAAAAACATTATCGGCCAGCGAGCGTTTTTAAAAAAATATTGCGCAATGTCGGCTGAAAAATATCAGTCGGGTCTACTTCACGACCGATGTCGGCAATTGAGTTTTCTATTCAATCCCTTAATGAAATATGCATGATGTCGGTAAGGAAATGTTCGATCGGCGTCATGCGGTGATGCTTCCTTTTTAACCTCGATCGGTCATCTTTCCTGGCCGACGTCGACTGGCATTTTTTTCGATCAATATCGGTGAAAAATATTTTTTTGCCGAGATGGGCTAAACTTTTTGTGGCAGAATAAATGGGAACATGCCAGTTTCGGCCGAAATAAAATGTCGGTTGAGCTCGCACAAAAAAACTTAGCCGACCTACAATGTAAATTATTTATGCAACACCAACACACGAAAACTTCTTCTGTCGTAAAAAAAACATTATCGGCCAGCGAGCGTTTTTAAAAAAAAATTACGCAATGTCGGCTGAAAAATATCAGTCAGGGATACTTCACGACCGATGTCGGCTATTGAGTTTGCATTCAATCCCTTAATGAAATATGCATCATGTCGGTAAGGAAATGTTCGATCGGCGTCATTCGGTGATGTTTTTTTTTTACACCTCGAACGGTCATCTTTCGTGGCCGACGTCGACTGTCAATTTTTTCGATCAATATCGATGAAAAATATTTTTTTGCCGAGATGGGCCAATGTTTTCCTGGCCGAATAAATGGGAACATGCCAGTTTCGGCCGAAACAAAACGTCGGTTGAGCTCGCCCAAAAAAATCTAGCCGACCTTCATTGTACATTATTTATGCAATACCAAAACAAGAAAACTTCGTCTGCCGAAAAAAAAAACATTATCGGCCAGCGAGCTTTTTTAAAAAAATATTGCGCAATGTCGGCTGAAAAATATCAGGCGGGGCTACTTCACGACCGATGTCGCCTATTGAGTGTTCTCTTCAATCCCTTAATGAAATATGAATGATGTCGGAAAGGAAATGTTCGATCGGCGTCATGCGGTGATGCTTCCTTTTAAACCTCGATCGATCATCTTTCCTGGCCGACGTCGACTGGCATTTTATTCGATCAATATCGGTGAAAAATATTTTTTTGCCGAGATGGGCTAAATTTTTCGTGGCCGATTAAATGGGAACATGCCAGTTTCGGCCGAAACAAAACGTCGGTTGAGCTCGCACAAAAAAATCTAGCCGACCTTCATTGTACATTTTTTATGCAACACCAAAACAAGAAAACTTCCTCTGCCATAAAAAAAAAATCATTATCGGTCAGCGAGCGTTTTTAAAAAAATATTGCGCAATGTCGGCTGAAAAATATCAGTCGGGGCTACTTCACGACCGATGTCGGCTATTGAGTTTTCTATTCAATCCCTTAATGAAATATGCATGATGTCGATAAGGAAATGTTCGATCGGCGTCATGCGGTAATGCTTCCTTTTTAACCTCGATCGGTCATCTTTCCTGGCCGACGTCGACTGTCATTTTTTTCGATCATTATCGGTGAAAAATATTTTTTTGCCGAGATGGGCGAATGTTTTCTGGCCGAATAAATGGGAACATGCCAGTTTCGGCCGAAAAAAAACGTCGGTTGAGCTCGCACAAAAAAACCAAGCCGACCTACATTGTACATTATTTATGCAACACCAAAACAAGAAAACTTCCTCTGCCGAAAAAAAAAACATTATCGGCCAGCGAGCTTTTTTGAAAAAATATTGCGCAATGTCGGCTGAAAAATATCAGTCGGGGCTACTTCACGACCGATGTCGCCTATTGAGTGTTCTCTTCAATCCCTTAATGAAATATGAATGATGTCGGAAAGGAAATGTTCGATCGGCGTCATGCGGTGATGCTTCCTTTTTAACCTCGATCATCTTTCCTGGCCGACGTCGACTGGCATTTTTTTCGATCAATATCGGTGAAAAATATTTTTTTGCCGAGATGGGCTAAATTTTTCGTGGCCGAATAAATGGGAACATGCCAGTTTCGGCCAAAATAAATGTCGGTTGAGCTCGCACAAAAAAACTTAGCCGACCTACATTGTAAATTATTTATGCAACACCAACACACGAAAACTTCTTCTGCCGTAAAAAAAAACATTATCGGCCAGCGAGCGTTTTTAAAAAAAAATTACGCAATGTCGGCTGAAAAATATCAGTCAGGGATACTTCATGACCGATGTCGGCTATTGAGTTTGTATTCAATCCCTTAATGAAATATGCATCATGTCGGTAAGGAAATGTTCGATCGGCGTCATGCGGTGATGCTTCTTTTTTAGACCTCGATCGGTCATCTTTTCTGGCCGACGTCGACTGTCATTTTTTTCGATCATTATCGGTGAAAAATATTTTTTTGCCGAGATGGGCGAATGTTTTCTGGCCGAATAAATGGGAACATGCCAGTTTCGGCCGAAAAAAAACGTCGGTTGAGCTCGCACAAGAAAACCTAGCCGACCTACATTGTAAATTTTTTATGCAACACCAAAACAAGAAAACTTCCTCTGCCGTAAAAAAAAAACATTATCGGCCAGCGAGCGTTTTTAAAAAAAAATTACGCAATGTCGGCTGAAAAATATCAATCAGGGCTACTTCACGACCGATGTCGGCTATTGAGTTTGTATTCAATCCCTTAATGAAATATGCATCATGTCGGTAAGGAAATGTTCGATCGGCGTCATGCGGTGATGTTTTTTTTTTTACACCTCGAACGGTCATCTTTCGTGGCCGACGTCGACTGTCAATTTTTTCGATCAATATCGATGAAAAATATTTTTTTGCCGAGATGGGCCAATGTTTTCCTGGCCGAATAAATGGGAACATGCCAGTTTCGGCCGAAACAAAACGTCGGTTGAGCTCGCCCAAAAAAACCTAGCCGACCTTCATTGTACATTATTTATGCAACACCAAAACAAGAAAACTTCCTCTGCCGAAAAAAAAAAACATTATCGGCCAGCGAGCTTTTTTAAAAAAATATTGCGCAATGTCGGCTGAAAAATATCAGTCGGGGCTACTTCACGACCGATGTCGCCTATTGAGTGTTCTCTTCAATCCCTTAATGAAATATGAATGATGTCGGAAAGGAAATGTTCGATCGGCGTCATGCGGTGATGCTTCCTTTTAAACCTCGATCGATCATCTTTCCTGGCCGACGTCGACTGGCATTTTATTCGATCAATATCGGTGAAAATTATTTTTTTGCCGAGATGGGCTAAATTTTTCGTGGCCGATTAAATAGGAACATGCCAGTTTCGGCCGAAACAAAACGTCGGTTGAGCTCGCACAAAAAAATCTAGCCGACCTTCATTGTACATTTTTTATGCAACACCAAAACAAGAAAACTTCCTCTGCCGTAAAAAAAAAAAACATTATCGGTCAGCGAGCGTTTTTAAAAAAGAATTATGCAATGTCGGCTGAAAAATATTAGTCAGGGATACTTCATGACCGATGTCGGCTATTGAGTTTGTATTCAATCCCTTAATGAAATATGCATCATGTCGGTAAGGAAATGTTCGATCGGCGTAACTCATCTAGAAGCTCAAAATTGAACAACGGAAACTCTCGAGAAATTCGAATGGTCATAACATTTCACTCGGATGTTCGATTCGGGGACATAACTCATCTAGACGCTCGAAATTGAACAACGGAAGCTGTCGAGAAATTCGAATGGTCATAACATTTCACTTAGATGTTCGATTCGGGGACATAATATACCGAGACGCTCGAAATTGAAAAACGGAAGCTCTCGAGAAATTCGAATGGTCATAAATTTTCACACGAATGTCCGTTTTGGGAAAATAATTTATCTAGATGCTCCAAATTGAACAACGAAAGCTCTCGACAAATTCGAATGGTCATAACATTTCACACAGATGGCCGATTTGGGGACATAACAAATCTCGACGCTCCAAATTGAACAACGGAAGCTATCGAGAAATTCGAATGGTCATAACATTTTACTTAGATGTTCGATTCGGGGACATAATATATCGAGACGCTCGAAATTGAACAACGAAAGCTCTCGAGAAATTCGAATGGTCATAACTTTTCACACGGATGTCCGATATGGGAAAATAATTTATCGAGATGCTCCAAATTGAACAACGGAAGCTCTCGACAA
This sequence comes from Glycine soja, assembly GCF_004193775.1. Classification (NCBI taxonomy): domain Eukaryota; kingdom Viridiplantae; phylum Streptophyta; class Magnoliopsida; order Fabales; family Fabaceae; genus Glycine; species Glycine soja. The sequence continues at coordinate 28,936 of NW_021144621.1, read as the reverse complement.
ATTCAAATGGTCATAACTTTTCACACAGATGTCCTATTCAAGGACATAACAAATCTAGACGCTCGAAATTGAACAAGGGAGGCTCTCGAGATATTCGAATGGTCATAACTTTTCACTCGGATGTCCGATTCGGGGGCATAACTCATCTAGACACTCGAAATTGAACAACGGAAGCTCTCGAGAAATTTGAATGGTCATAACATTTCACTCGGATGTTCGATTCGAGGACATAATATATCGAGATGCTCGAAATTGAACAACGGAAGCTCTCGACAAATTTGACTTGTCATAACTTTTCACACGGAAGTCCGATTCGGGGCCATAACTCATCTAGACGCTCGAAATTGAACAACGGAAGCTCTCGAGAAATTCGAATGGTCATAACTTTTCACACGGATGTTTGATTCGGGTACATAACTCATCTAGACGCTCGAAATTGAACAACAGAAGGTCTCGAGAAATTTAATGGTCATAACATTTCACTCAGATGTTTGATTCGGGGATATAATATATCGAGATGCTCGAAATTGAACAACGGAAGCTCTCGAGAAATTCGAATGGTCAAAACATTCCACAGGGATGTCTGACTTGGGAAAATAATTTATCGAGATGCTCCAAATTGAACAACGGAAGCTCTCGACAAATTCGAATGGTCGTAACGTTTCACACAGATGTCCGATTCGGGGACATAACAAATCTAATCGCTCGAAATTGAACAGCGGAAGCTCTCAAGAAATTTGAATGGTCATAACTTTTCACACGGATGTCCGATTTGGGGAAATAATTTATCGAGATGCTCCAAATTAATCAACGGAAGCTCTCGACAAATTCGAATGGTCATACCTTTTCACACAGATGTCCGATTCGGGGACATAACAAATCTAGACGCTCGAAATTGACAACGGAAGCTCTCGAGAAATTCGAATGGTCATAACTTTTCACTCGGATGTCCGATTCGGGGAAAAAACTCATCTAGACGCTCGAAATTGAACAACGGAAACTCTCGAGAAATTCGAATGGTCATAACATTTCACTCAGATGTTCGATTCGGGGACATAACTCATGTAGACGCTCGAAATTGAACAACGGAAGCTATCGAGAAATTCGAATGGTCATAACATATCACTTAGATGTTTGATTCGGGGACATAATATTTCGAGACGCTCGAAATTGAACAACGGAAGCTCTCGAGAAATTCGAATGGTCATAAATTTTCACACGGATGTCCGATTTGGGAAAATAATTTATCGAGATGCTCCTAATTGAACAACAGAAGCTCTCGACAAATTTGAATGGTCATAACATTTCACACAGATGGCCGATTCGGGGACAACAAATCTAGACGCTGGAAACTGAACAACGGAAGCTATCGAGAAATTCGAATGGTCATAACATTTCACTTAGATGTTCGATTCGGGGACATAATATATCGAGACGCTCGAAATTGAACAACGGAAACTCTCGTGAAATTCGAATGGTCATAACTTTTCACACGGATGTCCGATTTGGGAAAATAATTTATCGAGACGCTCGAAATTGAACAACGGAAGCTCTAGACAAATTCGAATGGTCATAACTTTTCACACAGATGTCCGATTCGGGGACATAACAAATCTAGACGCTCGAAATTGAACAACGGAAGCTCTCGAGATATTCGAATGGTCATAACTTTTCACTCGGATGTCCGATTCGGGGACATAACTCATCTAGACACTCGAAATTGAACAACGGAAGCTCTCGAGAAATTCGAATGGCCATAGCATTTCACTCGGATGTTCGATTCGGGGACATAATATATCGAGATGCTCGAAATTGAACAACGGAAGCTCTCGACAAATTCGAATGGTCATACCTTTTCACACAGATGTCCGATTCGCGGACATAACAAAACTAGACGCTCGAAATTGACAACGGAAGTTCTCGAGAAATTCGAATGGTCATAACTTTTCACTCGGATGTTCGATTCGGGTTCATAATATATCGAGAAATTCGAATGGTCATAACTTTTCACACGGATGTCCGATTTGGGAAAATAATTTTTCGAGATGCTCGAAATTGAAAAACAGAAGCTCTCGAGAAATTCGAATGGTCATAACTTTTCATTCGGATGTCCGATTCGGGGACAGAACTCATCTAGACACTCGAAATTGAACAACGGAAACTCTCGAGAAATTCGAATGGTCATAACATTTAACTTGGATGTTCGATTCGGGGACATAACTCATCTAGACGCTCGAAATTGGACAACGGAACCTATCGAGAAATTCGAATGGTCATAACATTTAACTTAGATGTTCGATTCGGGGACATAATATATCGAGACGCTCGAAATTGAACAACAGAAGCTCTCGAGAAATTCGAATGGTCATAACTTTTCACACGGATGTCCGCTATGGGAAAATAATTTATCGAGATGCTCCAAATTGAACAACGGAAGCTCTCGAGAAATTCGAATGGTCATAACTTTTCATTCGGATGTCCGATTCGGGGACAGAACTCATCTAGACACTCGAAATTGAACAACGGAAACTCTCGAGAAATTCGAATGGTCATAACATTTAACTTGGATGTTCGATTCGAGGACATAACTCATCTAGACGCTCAAAATTGGACAACGGAACCTATCGAGAAATTCGAATGGTCATAACATTTAACTTAAATGTTCGATTCGGGGACATAATATATCGAGACGCTCGAAATTGAACAAAAAGAAGCTCTCGAGAAATTCGAATGGTCATAACGTTTCACTCGGATGTCCGATTCGGGGACATAACTCATCTAGACACTCAAAATTGAACAACGGAAGCTCTCGAGAAATTCGAATGGTCATAACTTTTCACACGGATGTTCGATTCGGGGACATAACTCATCTAGAAGCTCGAAATTGAACAACGGAAGCTCTCGAGAATTTCGAATGGTCATAACATTTCACTCAGATGTTCGATTCGGGGATATAATATATCGAGACGCTCGAAATTGAACAACGGAACCTCTCTAAATATTCGAATTGTCATAACTTTTCACACGGATGTCCGATTTGGGAAAATAATTTTTCGAGATGCTCGAAATTGAACAACGGAAGCTGTCGAGAAATTCGAATGGTCATAACTTTTCACTCGGATATCCGATTCGGGGAAAAAACTCATCTCGATGCTCGAAATTGAACAACGGAAACTCTCGTAAAATTCGAATGGTCATAACATTTCACTCGGATGTTCGATTCGGGGACATAACTCATCTAGACGCTCGAAATTGAACAATGGAAGCTATCGAGAAATTCGAATGGTCATTACATTTCACTTAGATTTTCGATTCGGGGACATAATATATCGAGACGCTCGAAATTGAACAACGGAAGATCTCGAGCAATTCGAATGGTCATAAATTTTCACACGGATGTCCGATTTGGGAAAATAATTTATCGAGATGCTTCAAATTGAACAACGGAAGCTCTCGGCAATTTCGAATGGTCATAACTTTTGACCCAGATGTCCGATTCGGGGACAAAACAAATCTAGACGCTCGAAATTGAACAACGGAAGCTCTCGAGAAATTCGAATGGTCATAACTTTTCACTCGGATGTCCGATTCAGGGACATAACTCATCTAGACGCTCGAAATTAAACAACGAAAGCTATCGAGAAATTCGAATGGTCATTACATTTCACTTAGATTTTCGATTCGGGGACATAATATATCGAGACGCTCGAAATTGAAAAACGGAAGCTCTCGAGCAATTCGAATGGTCATAAATTTTCACACGGATGTCCGATTTGGGAAAATAATTTATCGAGATGCTCCAAATTGAACAACGGAAGCTCTCGGCAATTTCGAATGGTCATAACTTTTGACACAGATGTCCGATTCGGGGACAAAACAAATCTAGACGCTCGAAATTGAACAACGGAAGCTCTCGAGAAATTCGAATGGTCATAACTTTTCACTCGGATGTCCGGTTCGGGGACATAACTCATCTAGACACTCGAAATTGAACAACGGAAGCTCTCGAGAAATTCGAATGGTCATAACATTTCACTCGGATGTTCGATTCGGGAACATAATATATCGAGATGCTCGAAATTGAACAACGGAAGCTCTCGAGAAATTTGACTTGTCATAACTTTTCACACGGAAGTCCGATTCGGGGACATAACTCATCTAGACGCTCGAAATTGAACAATGGAAGCTCTCGTGAAATTTGAATGGTCATAACATTTCACACGGATCTCCGATTTGGGAAAATTATATATCGGGATGCTCGAAATTGAACAACGGAAGCTCTCTAGAAATTCGAATGGTCATAACTTTTCACACGGATGTTCGATTCGGGGACATAACTCATCTAGACGCTCGAAATTGAACAACAAAAGCTCTCGAGAAATTCGAATGGTCATAACATTTCACTCAGATGTTTGATTTGGGGATATAATTTATCGAGACCCTCGAAATTGAACAACGGAAGCTCTCGAGAAATTCGAATGGTCATAACTTTTCACACGGATGTCCGATTTGGGAAAATAATTTTTCGAGATGCTCCAAATTTAACAACGGAAGCTCTCGACAAATTCGAATGGTCATAACTTTTCACACAGATGTCCGATTCGGGGACATAACAAATGTAGACGCTCGAAATTGAACAACAGAAGCACTCGAGAAATTCGAATGGTCATAACTTTTCACTCGTATGTCCGATTTGGGGACATAACTCATCTAGACGCTCGAAATTGAACAACGGAAACTCTTGAGAAATTCGAATGGTCATAACTTTTCACACGGATGTCCGATTTGGAAAAATAATATACCAAGATGCTCGAAATTGAACAATGGAAGCTCTCCAGAAATTCGAATGGTCATAACTTTTCACACGGATGTCCGATTTAGGAAAATATCATCGACATGCTCGAAATTGAACAACGAAAGCTCTCGAGAAATTCGAAGGGTCATAACTTTTCACTCGGATGTCCGATTCGGGGAAAAAACTCATCTAGATGCTCGAAATTGAACAACGGAAACTCTCGAGAAATTCGAATGGTCATAACATTTCACTCGGATGTTCGATTCGGGGACATAACTCATCTAGACGCTCGAAATTGAACAACGGAAGCTATCGAGAAATTCGAATGGTCATTACATTTCACTTAGATTTTCGATTCGGGGACATAATATATCGAGACGCTCGAAATTGAACAACGGAAGCTCTCGAGCAATTCGAATGGTCATAAATTTTCACACGGATGTCCGATTTGGGAAAATAATTTATCGAGATGCTCGAAATTGAACAACGGAAGCTCTCGAGAAATTCGAATGGTCATAACTTTTGACACAGATGTCCGATTCGGGGACAAAACAAATCTAGACGCTCGAAATTGAACAACGGAAGCTCTCGAGAAATTTGACTTGTCATAACTTTTCACACGGAAGTCCGATTCGGGGACATAACTCATCTAGACGCTCGAAATTGAACAATGGAAGCTCTCGTGAAATTTGAATGGTCATAACATTTCACACGGATCTCCGATTTGGGAAAATTATATATCGGGATGCTCGAAATTGAACAACGGAAGCTCTCTAGAAATTCGAATTGTCATAACTTTTCACACGGATGTTCGATTCGGGGACATAACTCATCTAGACGCTCGAAATTGAACAACGGAAGCTCTCGAGAAATTCGAATGGTCATAACATTTCACTCAGATGTTTGATTCGGGGATATAATTTATCGAGACCCTCGAAATTGAACAACGGAAACTCTCGATAAATTCGAATGGTCATAACTTTTCACACGGATGTCCGATTTGGGAAAATAATTTTTCGAGATGCTCCAAATTGAACAACGGAAGCTCTCGAGAAATTCGAATGGTCATAACATTTCACTCGGATGTTCGATTCGGGCACATAATATATCAAGACGCTCGAAATTGAACAACGAAAGCTCTCGAAAAATTTGAATGGTCATAACTTTTCATACAGATGTCGGATTCGGGGACATAACTCATCTAGACGCTCGAAATTGAACAACAGAAGCACTCGAGAAATTCGAATGGTCATAACATTTCACTCGGATGTCCGATTCGGGGACATAACTAGTCTACACGCTTAAAATTGAACAACAGAAGCTCTCGAGAAATTCGAACTGTCATAACATTTCACTCGGATGTCCGATTCAGGGACATAATATATCCAGACGCTCGAAATTGAACAATGGAAGCTCTCGACAAATTCGAATGGTCATAACTTTTCACACGGATGTCCGATTTGGAATAATAATTTATCGAGATGCTCCAAATTGAACAACGGAAGCTCTCGACAAATTCGAATGGTCATAACTTTTCACACAGATGTCCGATTTGGGGACATAACAAATCTAGACGCTCGAAATTGAAAACCGGAAGCTCTCGAGAAATTCGAATGGTCATAACTTTTCACTCGGATGTCCGATTCGGGGAGATAACTCATCTAGACGCTCGAAATTGAACAACGGAAACACTCGAGAAATTCGAATGGTCATAACTTTTCACACAAATGTCCGATTCGGGAATATAATATATCGAGACGCTCGAAATTGAACATCGGAAGCTGTCCAGAAATTCGAATGGTCATAACTTTTCACACGGATGTCCGATTCTCGAACATAACTCATCTAGACGCTCGAAATTGAACAACGGATGCTCTCGAGAAATTCGAATGGTCATAACTTTTCACACGGATGTCCGATTTGGGAAAATAATTTATCGAGATGCTCCAAATTGAACAACGGAAGCTCTCGACAAATTCGAATGGTCATAACTTTTCACACAGATGTCCGATTTGGGGACATAACAAATCTAGACGCTCGAAATTGAACAACGGAAGCTCTCGAGAAATTCGAATGGTCATAACATTTCACTCGGATGTTCGATTCGGGCACATAATATATCAAGACGCTCGAAATTGAACAACGAAAGCTCTCGAAAAATTTGAATGGTCATAACTTTTCATACAGATGTCGGATTCGGGGACATAACTCATCTAGACGCTCGAAATTGAACAACAGAAGCACTCGAGAAATTCGAATGGTCATAACATTTCACTCGGATGTCCGATTCGGGGACATAACTATCTACACGCTAAAATTGAACAACAGAAGCTCTCGAGAAATTCGAATGTCATAACATTTCACTCGGATGTCCGATTCGGGGACATAATATATCGAGACGCTCGAAATTGAGCAACGAAAGCTCTCGACAAATTCGAATGGTCATAACTTTTCACACGGATGTCCGATTTGGAATAATAATTTATCGAGATGCTCCAAATTGAACAACGGAAGCTCTCGACAAATTCGAATGGTCATAACTTTTCACACAGATGTCCGATAAGGACATAACAAATCTAGACGCTCGAAATTGAACAACTGAAGCTCTCGAGAAATTCGAATGGTCATAAATTTTCACTCGGATGTCCGATTCGGGGACATAACTCTTCTAGACGCTCGAAATTGAACAACGAAAGCTCTCGAGAAATTCGAATGGTCATAACTTTTCACACAAATGTCCGATTCGGGAACATAATATATCGAGACGCTCGAAATTGAACATCGGAAGCTGTCCAGAAATTCGAATTATCATAACTTTTCACACGGATGTCTGATTCACGGACATAACTCATCTAGACGCTCGAAATTGAACAACGGAAGCTCTCGAGAATTCGAATGGTCATAACATTTCACTCAGATGTTCGATTCGAGGACATAATATATCGAGATGCTAGAAATTGAACAACGGAAGCTCTCGACAAATTCGAATGGTCATAACTTTTCACACAGATGTCCGATTTGGGGACATAACAAATCTAGACGCTCGAAATTGAAAACCGGAAGCTCTCGAGAAATTCGAATGGTGATAACTTTTCACTCGGATGTCCGATTCGGGGAGATAACTCATCTAGACGCTCGAAATTGAACAACGGAAACACTCGAGAAATTCGAATGGTCATAACTTTTCACACAAATGTCCGATTCGGGAATATAATATATCGAGACGCTCGAAATTGAACATCGGAAGCTGTCCAGAAATTCGAATGGTCATAACTTTTCACACGGATGTCCGATTCTCGAACATAACTCATCTAGACGCTCGAAATTGAACAACGGAAGCTCTCGAGACATTCGAATGGTCATAACATTTCACTCAGATGTTCGATTCGAGGACATAACTCATCTAGACGCTCGAAATTGAACAACGGAAGCTATCGAGAAATTCGAATGGTCATAACATTTCACTTAGATGTTCGATTCGGGGACATAATATATCAAGACGCTCGAAATTGAACAACGGAAGCTCTCGAGAAATTCGAATGGTCATAACATTTCACTCGGATGTTCGATTCGGGGAGATAACTCATCTAGACGCTCGAAATTGAACAACGGAAACACTCGAGAAATTCGAATGGTCATAACTTTTCACACAATGTCCGATTCGGGAATATAATATATCGAGACGCTCGAAATTGAACACGGAAGCTGTCAGAAATTCGAATGGTCATAACTTTTCACACGGATGTCCGATTCTCGAACATAACTCATCTAGACGCTCGAAATTGAACAACGGAAGCTCTCGAGAAATTCGAATGATCATAACTTTTCACACGGATGTCCGATTTGGGAAAATAATTTATCGAGATGCTCCAAATTGAACAACGGAAGCTCTCGACAAATTCGAATGGTCATAACTTTTCACACAGATGTCCGATTTGGGGACATAACAAATCTAGACGCTCGAAATTGAACAACGGAAGCTCTCGAGAAATTCGAATGGTCATAACTTTTCACTCGGATGTCCGATTCGGGGAGATAACTCATCTAGACGCTCGAAATTGAACAACGGAAACACTCGAGAAATTCGAATGGTCATAACAATTCACTCGGATGTTCGAATCGGGGACATAACTCATCTAGACGCTCGAAATTGAACAACAGAAGCTATCGAGAAATTCGAATGGTCATAACATTTCACTCGGATGTTCGATTCTGGGACATAACTCATCTAGACGCTCGAAATTGAACAACGGAAGCTATCGAGAAATTCGAATGGTCATAACATTTCACTCAGATGTTCGATTCGGGGACATAATATATCGAGACGCTCGAAATTGAACAACGGAAGCTCTCGAGAAATTCGAATGGTCATAACATTTCACTCGGATGTTCGATTCGGGGACATAACTCATCTAGACGCTCGAAATTGAACAACGGAAGCTATCGAGAAATTCGAATGGTTATAACATTTCACTCAGATGTTCGATTCGGGGACATAATATATCGAGACGCTCGAAATTGAACAACGGAAGCTCTCGAGAAATTCGAATGGTCATAACTTTTCACACGGATGTCCGATTTGGGAAAATAATTTATCGAGATGCTCCAAATTGAACAACGGAAGCTCTCGACAAATTCGAATGGTCATAACTTTTCACACAGATGTCCGATTTGGGGACATAACAAATCTAGACGCTCGAAATTGAACAACGGAAGCTCTCGAGAAATTCGAATGGTCATAACATTTCACTCGGATGTTCGATTCGGGGACATAACTCATCTAGACGCTCGAAATTGAACAACGGAAGCTATCGAGAAATTCGAATGGTCATAACATTTCACATAGAAGTTCGATTCGGGGACATAATATATCGAGACGCTCGAAATTGAACAACGGAGCTCTCGAGAAATTCGAATGGTCATAACTTTTCACACGGATGTCCGATTTGGGAAAATAATTTATCGAGATGCTCCAAATTGAACAACGGAAGCTCTCGAGAAATTCGAATGGTCATACTTTTCACACAGATGTCCGATTCGGGGACATAACAAATCTAGACGCTCGAAATTGAACAACGGAAGCTCTCGAGAAATTCGAATGGTCGTAACTTTTCACACAGATGTCCGATTCGGGGACATTTCATCTAGACGCTCGAATTGAACAACGGAAACTCTCGAGAAATTCGAATGGTCATAACATTTCACTCGGATGTTCGATTTGGGACATAACTCATCTAGACGCTCGAAATTGAACAACGGAAGCTATCGAGAAATTCGAATGGTCATAACATTTCACTTAGATGTTCGATTCGGGGACATAATATATCGAGACACTCGAAATTGAACAACGGAAGCTCTTGAGAAATTCGAATGGTCATAACTTTTCACACGGATGTCCGATTTGGGAAAATAATTTATCGAGATGCTCCAAATTGAACAACGGAAGCTCTCGACAAATTCGAATGGTCATAACTTTTCACACAGATGTCCGATTTGGGGACATAACAAATCTAGACGCTCGAAATTGAACAACGGAAGCTCTCGAGAAATTCGAATGGTCATAACATTTCACTCGGATGTCCAATTCGGAGAGATAACTCATCTAAACGCTCGAAATTGAACAACGGAAACTCTCGAGAAATTCGAATGGTCATAACAATTCACTCGGATGTTCGAATCGGGGACATAATATATCGAGACGCTCTTAATTGAACAACGGAAGCTGTCGAGAAATTCGAATGGTCGTAACTTTTCACCCGGATGTCCGATTCGGGGAGATAACTCATCTAGACGCTCGAAATTGAACAACGGAAACTCTCGAGAAATTCGAATGATCATAACATTTCACTTAGATGTCCGATTCGGGGACATAACTCATCTAGACGCTCGAAATTGTACAACGGAAGCTATCGAGAAATTCCAATGGTCATAAGATTTCACTTAGATGTTCGATTCTGGTACATAATATATCGAGACGCTCGAAATTGAACAACGGAAGCTCTCGAGAAATTCGAATGGTCATAACTTTTCACACGGATGTCCGATTTGGAAAAATAATTTATCGAGATGCTCCAAATTGAACAACGGAAGCTCTCGAAAAATTCGAATGGTCATAACTTTTCACACAGATGTCCGATTCGGGGACATAACAATCTAGACGCTCGAAATTGAACAACGGAAGCTCTCGAGAAATTCGATTGGTCATAACTTTTCACTCGGATGTCCGATTCGGGGACATAACTCATCTAGACGCTCGAAATTGAACAACAGAAACTCTCGAGAAATTTGAATGGTCATAACATTTCACTCGGATGTTCGATTCGGGGACATAACTCATCTAGACGCTCGAAATTGGAGAACGGAAGCTCTCGAAAAATTCGAATGGTCATAACTTTTCACACAGATGTTCGATTCGGGGACATAATATATCGAGACGCTCGAAATTGAACAACGGAAGCTCTCGTGAAATTCGAATGGTCATAACATTTCACTCGGATGTTCGATTCGGGGACATAACTCATCTAGACGCTCGAAATTGAACAACGGAAGCTATCGAGAAATTCGAATGGTCATAACATTTCACTCAGATGTTCGATTCGGGGACATAATATATCGAGACGCTCGAAATTGAACAACGGAAGCTCTCGAGAAATTCGAATGGTCATAACATTTCACTCAGATGTTCGATTCGGGGACATAATATATCGAGACGCTCGAAATTCAACAACGGAAGCTCTCGAGAAATTCGAATGGTCATAACATTTCACTTGGATGTTCGATTCGGGGACATAATATATCGAGACGCTCGAAATTTAACAACAGAAGCTCTCGCGAAATTCGAATGGTCATAACAATTCACTCGGATGTTCGAATCGGGGACATAACTCATCTAGACGCTCGAAATTAACAACGGAAGCTATCGAGAAATTCGAATGGTCATAACATTTCACTCAGATGTTCGATTCGGGGACATAATATATCGAGACACTCGAAATTGAACAACGGAAGCTCTCGAGAAATTCGAATGGTCATAACTTTTCACACGGATGTCCGATTTGGGAAAATAATTTATCGAGATGCTCCAAATTGAACAACGGAAGCTCTCGACAAATTCGAATGGTCATAACTTTTCACACAGATGTCCGATTTGGGGACATAACAAATCTAGACGCTCGAAATTGAACAACGGAAGCTCTCGAGAAATTCGAATGGTCATAACATTTCACTCGGATGTCCAATTCGGAAGATAACTCATCTAAACGCTCGAAATTGAACAACGGAAACTCTCGAGAAATTCGAATGGTCATAACAATTCACTCGGATGTTCGAATCGGGGACATAATATATCGAGACGCTCTTAATTGAACAACGGAAGCTGTCGAGAAATTCGAATGGTCATAACTTTTCACACGGATGTCCGATTCGGGGACATAACTCATCTAGACGCTCGAAATTGAACAACGGAAGCTCTCGAGAAATTCGAATGGTCATAACATTTCACTCGGATGTTCGATTCGGGGAGATAACTCATCTAGACGCTCGAAATTGAACAACGGAAACACTCGAGAAATTCGAATGGTCATAACTTTTCACACAAATGTCCGATTCGGGAATAATATATCGAGACGCTCGAAATTGAACACGGAAGCTTCAGAAATTCGAATGGTCATAACTTTCACACGATGTCGATTCGACATAATATCTAGACGCTCGAAATTGAACAACGGAAGCTCTCGAGAAATTCGAATGGTCATAACTTTTCACACGGATGTCCGATTTGGGAAAATAATTTATCGAGATGCTCCAAATTGAACAACGGAAGCTCTCGACAAATTCGAATGGTCATAACTTTTCACACAGATGTCCGATTTGGGGACATAACAAATCTAGACGCTCGAAATTGAACAACGGAAGCTCTCGAGAAATTCGAATGGTCATAACTTTTCACTCGGATGTCCGATTCGGGGAGATAACTCATCTAGACGCTCGAAATTGAACAACGGAAACTCTCGAGAAATTCGAATGGTCATAACAATTCACTCGGATGTTCGAATCGGGGACATAACTCATCTAGACGCTCGAAATTGAACAACAGAAGCTATCGAGAAATTCGAATGGTCATAACATTTCACTCGGATGTTCGATTCGGGACATAACTCATCTAGACGCTCGAAATTGAACAACGGAAGCTATCGAGAAATTCGAATGGTCATAACATTTCACTCAGATGTTCGATTCGGGGACATAATATATCGAGACGCTCGAAATTGAACAACGGAAGCTCTCGAGAAATTCGAATGGTCATAACATTTCACTCGGATGTTCGATTCGGGGACATAACTCATCTAGACGCTCGAAATTGAACAACGGAAGCTATCGAGAAATTCGAATGGTCATAACATTTCACTCAGATGTTCGATTCGGGGACATAATATATCGAGACGCTCGAAATTGAACAACGGAAGCTCTCGAGAAATTCGAATGGTCATAACTTTTCACACGGATGTCCGATTTGGGAAAATAATTTATCGAGATGCTCCAAATTGAACAACGGAAGCTCTCGACAAATTCGAATGGTCATAACTTTTCACACAGATGTCCGATTTGGGGACATAACAAATCTAGACGCTCGAAATTGAACAACGGAAGCTCTCGAGAAATTCGAATGGTCATAACATTTCACTCGGATGTTCGATTCGGGGACATAACTCATCTAGACGCTCGAAATTGAACAACGGAAGCTATCGAGAAATTCGAATGGTCATAACATTTCACTCAGATGTTCGATTCGGGGACATAATATATCGAGACGCTCGAAATTGAACAACGGAAGCTCTCGAGAAATTCGAATGGTCATAACTTTTCACACGGATGTCCGATTTGGGAAAATAATTTATCGAGATGCTCCAAATTGAACAACGGAAGCTCTCGAGAAATTCGAATGGTCATAACTTTTCACACAGATGTCCGATTCGGGGACATAACAAATCTAGACGCTCGAAATTGAACAACGGAAGCTCTCGAGAAATTCGAATGGTCATAACTTTTCACTCGGATGTCCGATTCGGGGACATATTTCATCTAGACGCTCGTAATTGAACAACGGAAACTCTCGAGAAATTCGAATGGTCATAACATTTCACTCGGATGTTCGATTCGGGACATAACTCATCTAGACGCTCGAAATTGAACAACGGAAGCTATCGAGAAATTCGAATGGTCATAACATTTCACTTAGATGTTCGATTCGGGGACATAATATATCGAGACGCTCGAAATTGAACAACGGAAGCTCTCGAGAAATTCGAATGGTCATAACTTTTCACACGGATGTCCGATTTGGGAAAATAATTTATCGAGATGCTCCAAATTGAACAACGGAAGCTCTCGACAAATTCGAATGGTCATAACTTTTCACACAGATGTCCGATTTGGGGACATAACAAATCTAGACGCTCGAAATTGAACAACGGAAGCTCTCGAGAAATTCGAATGGTCATAACATTTCACTCGGATGTCCGATTCGGGAGATAACTCATCTAGACGCTCGAAATTGAACAACGGAAACTCTCGAGAAATTCGAATGGTCATAACATTTCACTCGGATGTTCGATTCGGGGACATAATATATCGAGACGCTCGAATTGAACAACGGAAGCTTCGAGAAATTCGAATGGTCATAACTTTCACTCGGATGTCCGATTCGGGGACATAACTCATCTAGACGCTCGAAATTGAACAACGGAAACTCTCGAGAAATTCGAATGGTCATAACATTTCACTCGATGTCGATTCGGGGACATAACTCATCTAGACGCTCGAAATTGAACAACGGAAGCTATCGAGAAATTCGAATGGTCATAAATTTCACTTAGATGTTCGATTCGGGACATAATATATCGAGACGCTCGAAATTGAACAACGGAAGCTCTCGAGAAATTTGAATGATCATAACTTTTCACACGGATGTCCGATTTGGAAAATATTTTATCGAGTTGCTCCAAATTGAACAACGGAAGCTCTCGAGAAATTCGAATGGTCATAACTTTTCACACAGATGTCCGATTCGGGGACATAACAAATCTAGACGCTCGAAATTGAACAACGGAAGCTCTCGAGAAATTCGAATGGTCATAACTTTCACTCGGATGTCCGATTCGGGGACATAACTCATCTAGACGCTCGAAATTGAACAACGAAAGCTCTCGAGAAATTCGAATGGTCATAACATTTCACTCGGATGTTCGATTCGGGGACATAACTCATCTAGACGCTCGAAATTGAACAACGGAAGCTCTCGAGAAATTCGAATGGTCATAACATTTCACACAGATGTTCGATTCGGGACATAATATATCGAGACGCTCGAAATTGAACAACGGAAGCTCTCGGAAATTCGAATGGTCATAACATTTCACTCGGATGTTCGATTCGGGGACATAACTCATCTAGACGCTCGAAATTGAACAACGGAAGCTATCGAGAAATTCGAATGGTCATAACATTTCACTCAGATGTTCGATTCGGGGACATAATATATCGAGACGCTCGAAATTGAACAACGGAAGCTCTCGAGAAATTCGAATGGTCATAACATTTCACTCAGATGTTCGATTCGGGGACATAATATATCGAGACGCTCGAAATTGAACAACGGAAGCTCTCGAGAAATTCGAATGGTCATAACATTTCACTTGGATGTTCGATTCGGGGACATAATATATCGAGACGCTCGAAATTGAACAACGGAAGCTCTCGAGAAATTCGAATGGTCATAACATTTCACTCGGATGTTCGATTCGGGGACATAACTCATCTAGACGCTCGAAATTGAACAACGGAAGCTCTCGAGAAATTCGAATGGTCATAACTTTCACACAGATGTTCGATTCGGGGACATAATATATCGAGACGCTCGAAATTGAACAACGGAAGCTCTCGAGAAATTCGAATGGTCATAACATTTCACTCGGATGTCCGATTCGGGGACATAACTCATCTAGACGCTCGAAATTGAACAACGGAAGCTCTCGAGAAATTCGAATGGTCATAACATTTCACTCAGATGTTCGATTCGGGGACATAATATATCGAGACGCTCGAAATTGAACAACGGAAGCTCTCGAGAAATTCGAATGGTCATAACATTTCACTTGGATGTTCGATTCGGGGACATAATATATCGAGACGCTCGAAATTGAACAACGGAAGCTCTCGAGAAATTCGAATGGTCATAACATTCACTCGGATGTCCGATTCGGGGACATAACTCATCTAGACGCTCGAAATTGAACAACGGAAGCTCTCGAAAAATTCGAATGGTCATAACATTTCACTCAGATGTTCGATTCGGGGACATAATATATCGAGACGCTCGAAATTGAACAACGGAAGCTCTCGAGAAATTCGAATGGTCATAACTTTTCACACGGATGTCCGATTTGGGAAAATAATTTATCGAGATGCTCCAAATTGAACAACGGAAGCTCTCGACAAATTCGAATGGTCATAACTTTTCACACAGATGTCCGATTCGGGGACATAACAAATCTAGACGCTCGAAATTGAACAACGGAAGCTCTCGAGAAATTCGAATGGTCATAACTTTTCACTCGGATGTCCGATTTGGGGAGATAACACATCTAGACGCTCGAAATTGAACAACGGAAACACTCGAGAAATTCGAATGGTCATAACAATTCACTCGGATGTTCGAATCGGGGACATAACTCATCTAGACGCTCGAAATTGAACAATAGAAGCTATCGAGAAATTCGAATGGTCATAACATTTCACTTGGATGTTCGAATCGGGGACATAACTCATCTAGACGCTCGAAATTGAACAACAGAAGCTATCGAGAAATTCGAATGGTCATAACATTTCATTTCCCTTGGAAGTTCGATTCGGGGACATAATATATCGAGACGCTCGTAATTGAACAACGGAAGCTCTCGAGAAATTCGAATGGTCATAACATTTCACTCGGATGTTCGATTCGGGGACATAACTCATCTAGACGCTCGAAATTGAACAACGGAAGCTATCGAGAAATTCTAATGGTCATAACATTTCACTCAGATGTTCGATTCGGGGACATAATATATCGAGACGCTCGAAATTGAACAACGGAAGCTCTCGAGAAATTCGAATGGTCATATCATTTCACTTGGATGTTCGATTCGGGGACATAATATATCGAGACGCTCGAAATTAACAACGGAAGCTCTCGAGAAATTCGAATGGTCATAACATTCACTCGGATGTTCGAATCGGGGACATAACTCATCTAGACGCTCGAAATTAACAACGGAAGCTATCGAGAAATTCGAATGGTCATAACATTTCACTCAGATGTTCGATTCGGGGACATAATATATCGAGACGCTCGAAATTGAACAACGGAAGCTCTCGAGAAATTCGAATGGTCATAACATTTCACTCGGATGTTCGATTCGGGGACATAACTCATGTAGACGCTCGAAATTGAACAACGGAAGCTATCGAGAAATTCGAATGGTCATAACATTTCACTCAGATGTTCGATTCGTGGACATAATATATCGAGACGCTCGAAATTGAACAACGGAAGCTCTCGAGAAATTCGAATGGTCATAACTTTTCACACGGATGTCCGATTTGGGAAAATAATTTATCGAGATGCTCCAAATTGAACAACGGAAGCTCTCGATAAATTCGAATTGTCATAACTTTTCACACAGATGTCCGAATCGGGGACATAATATATCAAGACGCTCGAAATTGAACAAAGAAGCTCAGAGAAATTCGAATGATCATAACTTTCACACAGATGTCCGATTCGGGGAAAACTATTCGAGAGCTCGAAATTGAACCACGGAAGCTCTCGAAAATTCGAATGGTCATAACTTTTCACACGGATGTCCGATTCGGGGACATAACTCATCTAGACGCTCGAAATTGTACAACGGAAGCTATCGAGAAATTCAAATGGTCATAAGATTTCACTTAGATGTTCGATTCTGGTACATAATATATCGAGACGCTCGAAATTGAACAACGGAAGCTCTCGAGAAATTCGAATGGTCATAACTTTTCACACGGATGTCCGATTTGGGAAAATAATTTATCGAGATGCTCCAAATTGAACAACGGAAGCTCTCGAAAAATTCGAATGGTCATAACTTTTCACACAGATGTCCGATTCGGGGACATAACAAATCTAGACGCTCGAAATTGAACAACGGAAGCTCTCGAGAAATTCGATTGGTCATAACTTTTCACTCGGATGTCCGATTCGGGGACATAACTCATCTAGACGCTCGAAATTGAACAACAGAAACTCTCGAGAAATTTGAATGGTCATAACATTTCACTCGGATGTTCGATTCGGGGACATAACTCATCTAGACGCTCGAAATTGGACAACGGAAGCTCTCGAAAAATTCGAATGGTCAAAACTTTTCACACAGATGTTCGATTCGGGGACATAATATATCGAGACGCTCGAAATTGAACAACGGAAGCTCTCGTGAAATTCGAATGGTCATAACATTTCACTCGGATGTTCGATTCGGGGACATAACTCATCTAGACGCTCGAAATTGAACAACGGAAGCTATCGAGAAATTCGAATGGTCATAACATTTCACTCAGATGTTCGATTCGGGGACATAATATATCTAGACGCTCGAAATTGAACAACGGAAACTCTCGAGAAATTCGAATGGTCATAACATTTCACTCAGATGTTCGATTCGGGGACATAATATATCGAGACGCTCGAAATTCAACAACGGAAGCTCTCGAGAAATTCGAATGGTCATAACATTTCACTTGGATGTTCGATTCGGGGACATAATATATCGAGACGCTCGAAATTGAACAACGGAAGCTCTCGAGAAATTCGAATGGTCATAACATTTCACTCGGATGTTCGATTCGGGGACATAACTCATCTAGACGCTCGAAATTAAACAACGGAAGCTATCGAGAAATTCGAATGGTCATAACATTTCACTCAGATGTTCGATTCGGGGACATAATATATCGAGACGCTCGAAATTGAACAACGGAAGCTCTCGAGAAATTCGAATGGTCATAACTTTTCACACGGATGTCCGATTTGGGAAAATAATTTATCGAGATGCTCCAAATTGAACAACAGAAGCTCTCGACAAATTCGAATGGTCATAACTTTTCACACAGATGTCCGATTTGGGGACATAACAAATCTAGACGCTCGAAATTGAACAACGGAAGCTCTCGAGAAATTCGAATGGTCATAACTTTTCACTCGGATGTCCGATTTGGGGAGATAACACATCTAGACGCTCGAAATTGAACAACGGAAACTCTCGAGAAATTCGAATGGTCATAACAATTCACTCGGATGTTCGAATCGGGGACATAATATATCGAGACGCTCGAAATTTAACAACGGAAGCTCTCGCGAAATTCGAATGGTCATAACAATTCACTCGGATGTTCGAATCGGGGACATAACTCATCTAGACGCTCGAAATTTAACAACGGAAGCTATCGAGAAATTCGAATGGTCATAACATTTCACTCAGATGTTCGATTCGGGGACATAATATATCGAGACACTCGAAATTGAACAACGGAAGCTCTCGAGAAATTCGAATGGTCATAACTTTTCACACGAATGTCCGATTTGGGAAAATAATTTATCGAGATGCTCCAAATTGAACAACGGAAGCTCTCGACAAATTCGAATGGTCATAACTTTTCACACAGATGTCCGATTTGGGGACATAACAAATCTAGACGCTCGAAATTGAACAACGGAAGCTCTCGAGAAATTCGAATGGTCATAACTTTTCACTCGGATGTCCGATTTGGGGAGATAACACATCTAGACGCTCGAAATTGAACAACGGAAACTCTCGAGAAATTCGAATGGTCATAACAATTCACTCGGATGTTCGAATCGGGGACATAACTCATCTAGACGCTCGAAATTGAACAATAGAAGCTCTCGAGAAATTCGAATGGTCATAACATTTCACTTAGATGTTCGATTTGGGAACATAACATATCGAGACGCTCGAAATTGAACAACGGAAGCTCTCGAGAAATTCGAATGGTCATAACATTTCACTCGGATGTTCGATTCGAGGACATAACTCATCTAGACGCTCAAAATTGAACAACGGAAGCTATCGAGAAATTCGAATGGTCATAACATTTCACTCAGATGTTCGATTCGGGGACATAATATATCGAGACGCTCGAAATTGAACAACGGAAGCTCTCGAGAAATTCGAATGGTCATAACTTTTCACACGGATGTCCGATTTGGGAAAATAATTTATCGAGATGCTCCAAATTGAACAACGGAAGCTCTCGACAAATTCGAATGGTCATAACTTTTCACACAGATGTCCGATTTGGGGACATAACAAATCTAGACGCTTGAAATTGAACAACGGAAGCTCTCGAGAAATTCGAATGGTCATAACATTTCACTCGGATGTTCGATTCGGGGACATAACTCATCTAGACGCTCGAAATTGAACAACGGAAGCTATCGAGAAATTCGAATGGTCATAACATTTCACATAGAAGTTCAATTCGGGGACATAATATATCGAGACGCTCGAAATTGAACAACGGCAGCTCTCGAGAAATTCGAATGGTCATAACTTTTCACACGGATGTCCGATTTGGGAAAATAATTTATCGAGATGCTCCAAATTGAACAACGGAAGCTCTCGAGAAATTCGAATGGTCATCACTTTTCACACAGATGTCCGATCCGGGGACATAACAAATCTAGACGCTCGAAATTGAACAACGGAAGCTCTCGAGAAATTCGAATGGTCATAACTTTTCACTCGGATGTCCGATTCGGGGACATTTTTCATCTAGACGCTCGTAATTGAACAACGGAAACTCTCGAGAAATTCGAATGGTCATAACATTTCACTCGGATGTTCGATTTGGGACATAACTCATCTAGACGCTCGAAATTGAAAAACGGAAGCTATCGAGAAATTCGAATGGTCATAACATTTCACTTAGATGTTCGATTCGGGGACATAATATATCGAGACGCTCGAAATTGAACAACGGAAGCTCTCGAGAAATTCGAATGGTCATAACTTTTCACACGGATGTCCGATTTGGGAAAATAATTTATCGAGATGCTCCAAAGTGAACAACGGAAGCTCTCGACAAATTCGAATGGTCATAACTTTTCACACAGATGTCCGATTTGGGGACATAACAAATCTAGACGCTTGAAATTGAACAACGGAAGCTCTCGAGAAATTCGAATGGTCATAACATTTCACTCGGATGTCCAATTCGGAGAGATAACTCATCTAGACGCTCGAAATTGAACAACGGAAACTCTCGAGAAATTCGAATGGTCATAACATTTCACTCGGATGTTCGAATCGGGTACATAACTCATCTAGACGCTCGAAATTGAACAACAGAAGCTATCGAGAAATTCGAATGGTCATAACATTTCACTTAGATGTTCGATTCGGGGACATAATATATCGAGACGCTCGAAATTGAACAACGGAAGCTCTCGAGAAATTCGAATGGTCATAACATTTCACTCGGATGTTCGATTCGGGGACATAACTCATCTAGACGCTCGAAATTAAACAACGGAAGCTCTCGAGAAATTCGAGTGGTCATAACTTTTCACTCGGATGTTCGATTCGGGGACATAATATATCAAGACGCTCGAAATTGAACAACGGAAGCTCTCGAGAAATTCGAATGGTCATAACATTTCACTCGGATGTTCGATTCGGGGAGATAACTCATCTAGACGCTCGAAATTGAACAACGGAAACTCTCGAGAAATTCGAATGGTCATAACATTTCACTCGGATGTTCGAATCGGGTACATAACTCATCTAGACGCTCGAAATTGAACAACAGAAGCTATCGAGAAATTCGAATGGTCATAACATTTCACTTAGATGTTCGATTCGGGGACATAATATATCGAGACGCTCGAAATTGAACAACGGAAGCTCTCGAGAAATTCGAATGGTCATAACATTTCACTCGGATGTTCGATTCGGGGACATAACTCATCTAGACGCTCGAAATTAAACAACGGAAGCTATCGAGAAATTCGAATGGTCATAACATTTCACTCAGATGTTCGATTCGGGGACATAATATATCGAGACGCTCGAAATTGAACAACGGAAGCTCTCGAGAAATTCGAATGGTCATAACTTTTCACACGGATGTCCGATTTGGGAAAATAATTTATCGAGATGCTCCAAATTGAACAACGGAAGCTCTCGACAAATTCGAATGGTCATAACTTTTCACACAGATGTCCGATTTGGGGACATAACAAATCTAGACGCTCGAAATTGAACAACGGAAGCTCTCGAGAAATTCGAATGGTCATAACTTTTCACTCGGATGTCCGATTTGGGGAGATAACACATCTAGACGCTCGAAATTGAACAACGGAAACTCTCGAGAAATTCGAATGGTCATAACAATTCACTCGGATGTTCGAATCGGGGACATAACTGATGTGAACCTGAGTAGGAGTGGATCGTTTGATACAGGCTACGGAGGTTTGGATGACGCCACTTCCGGTGAAGGAAGATAAGTCAGGGTAGACGCCACAAGGATTACCTTGATAAGTCTGAGATTGGTTCAACAAGGAACTCAGAGAGAAACTCTCACCAAATTTTATCAAATGTCAAAAGTTTTTTTATTCAAAACAAAAACCCATACTTATAGTGTAGCTAAACAAAAAGATAAAAATAGACATGGGCCTTTTAAACAGTTTGGGCCAAAATTACAATAAAAATAAATTACAACTAAAAACTTATTTAACTTGGGCCTTCAGCAACAATTAATAGTCTTGATAGTGTCTCTGCCTCTGGGCCTTCATCCTTCTCCACTCGGGGGCTTTGTCCTTCTCCACTTGGGCCTTCGTCCTTCTCCACTTGGGCCTTTAGCCTGTATTTGGCCAGTTTCATGATTCTCATCATTCCCTCCTTCTTGGAAAACATTTGTCCTCAAATGTTCAGGATCATCACCGGGTTCAAGTACCACTTCCTTCCTTTTCTTGTGGGCTTGCTTGACATAGCTTTCATTCTTCTTTGCAATTTGCACCTTCACTTGGTCATACAATCTTTTCACATACTCAACTTTGGCATGTGCATCCTTACGTTGAGTCTCTTGGGGATTGCTTTTGTAAGTTGGCCTGTTAGGCAATGAAGCTCCGGGGAGGACATCAACTTGATGTTCTATGCCTCTTGAAGGTGGTAGTCCATGAGGAATCTCCTTAGGAAAGACATTTTTAAATTCCTGCAATAATGGTTGAACACTAGGAGAAATAGAAATAGTAAACTCATTAGAATTATCAGTAGAAATTTTACTGTCTTTGCAATACTGTAGATTGAGTGGTTCATGAGCAGGTAACACTTTCCTCACTTCACTCGCCTCTGCAAAATAATTAAATTTTCTCTCATGTGTATCACTCTCTCTCTTATGTGTATCACTCTTTTCCTCGGGTGTATCACTCTTCTTTTTTATATTCCTTTGTGGTGCCTCACTATTTTCTTTCTCTTGTTCTCTCTTTTCTCCCATTCTGATTTGGTCATCACACACTTCTCTAGGGGATAGAGGTTTAAGAGTAAATGAAGAAGATTTGGCTATTCGTCTGTAGGGCTTTTCTTTGTTACGGTTCAACAAACGTTGCATTTGTGTAGTCCACGCGTCCAGAAATAAGCGTTGAGATTCGTCCAGTTGATGATATACACCACCATTGTCACCAGCTCTTGCCATGATTAAGGAACAAAGAATTTTGCAGTAAATTAAAAAAAAAAATTCAGGACCTCACCACACTCTACTCACGTGTTTCTCTCTTTGATGGTAGTTCACTCGTGTTTGATGCTCTCAATATAGGCTTTTGTGTGATGTTTTCACTCTTGCCTTTTACCACTCACTCCCTCTTAAGTTCCTGGATAGACCGAATTAGACACACAAGGTAATATAAAATAAAAGGAAAGACAATAGAATTATCAGAGTAACAGATTTGATTTGGGATAACAACTTGGACTTGATTTGGATAGCAGATTGGATTTGATTTGGATAACAGATTAGATTTGGATAACAAATCTGATTTGGATAAATTTTTTGATTTGATTTGATTTGGATAATAGATCAGATTTGGGATAACAAATTAGATTTAATTTGGATAACAGATATGATAACAAATAAGATAACAGATAAGATAACAGATAAGATAACAGATATGACAACTAAACTTCAAATGCTCATAACTTTTGCTACGGTTGTCTGTTTGAGGCCCACTATATATCAAAACGCTCAGAATTCAGAGGAGAATCTAGATAAGGGGATTTGTTCCACGATTTTCTTTCAAAAAAAACACCTCTAAATGCCTCAATTTCTTGTTCAAAGATCAAACACCCACTTTTTTTTTCAAATTTTTTTTGCAATTTTTTTTTGACACAGTGTGAAAGACACAAGAAACAAGAACAAGGACGTGACAAGAACAAGAACGAAAATAACAGAACACAAGACGCAAACAAAAACGAAACAAGATGTAAACAAGAACGCAAATAACAGAACAAGGACAAAAACACGAACCTAGACAAATTACAAAGAAAAAAAAAATAGGATAGGATAGGATAGAACCTGTATCAAGAGCCGAAGCTCTGATACCAGATGATAAGAATCTTACAGGGCGGATCGTTTGATACAGGCTACGGAGGTTTGGATGACGCCACTTCCGGTGAAGGAAGATAAGTCAGGGTAGACGCCACAAGGATTACCTTGATAAGTCTGAGATTGGTTCAACAAGGAACTCAGAGAGAAACTCTCACCAAATTTTATCAAATGTCAAAAGTTTTTTTATTCAAAACAAAAACCCATACTTATAGTGT
Organism: Glycine soja; assembly: GCF_004193775.1. Classification (NCBI taxonomy): domain Eukaryota; kingdom Viridiplantae; phylum Streptophyta; class Magnoliopsida; order Fabales; family Fabaceae; genus Glycine; species Glycine soja. The sequence continues at coordinate 4,231 of NW_021144621.1, read as the reverse complement.
AGCTAAACAAAAAGATAAAAATAGACATGGGCCTTTTAAACAGTTTGGGCCAAAATTACAATAAAAATAAATTACAACTAAAAACTTATTTAACTTGGGCCTTCAGCAACAATTAATAGTCTTGATAGTGTCTCTGCCTCTGGGCCTTCATCCTTCTCCACTTGGGCCTTCATCCTTCTCCACTCGGGGGCTTTGTCCTTCTCCACTTGGGCCTTCGTCCTTCTCCACTTGGGCCTTTAGCCTGTATTTGGCCAGTTTCATGATTCTCATCAATAACTCATCTAGACGCTCGAAATTGAACAATAGAAGCTATCGAGAAATTCGAATGGTCATAACATTTCACTCAGATGTTCGATTCGGGGACATAATATATCGAGACGCTCGAAATTGAACAACGGAAGCTCTCGAGAAATTCGAATGGTCATAACATTTCACTCGAATGTTCGATTCGGGGACATAACTCATCTAGACGCTCGAAATTGAACAACGGAAGCTATCGAGAAATTCGAATGGTCATAAGAATTCACTCGGATGTTCGAATCGGGGACATAACTCATCTAGACGCTCGAAATTGAACAACAGAAGCTATCGAGAAATTCGAATGGTCATAACATTTCATTTCACTTGGATGTTCGATTCGGGGACATAATATATCGAGACGCTCGAAATTGAACAACGGAAGCTCTCGAGAAATTCGAATGGTCATAACATTTCACTCAGATGTTCGATTCAGGGATATAATATATCGAGACGCTCGAAATTGAACAACGGAAGCTCTCGAGAAATTCGAATGGTCATAACATTTCGCTTGGATGTTCGATTCGGGGACATAATATATCGAGACGCTCGAAATTTAACAACGGAAGCTCTCGCGAAATTCGAATGGTCATAACAATTCACTCGGATGTTCGAATCGGGGACATAACTCATCTAGACGTTCGAAATTTAACAACGGAAGCTATCGAGAAATTCGAATGGTCATAACATTTCACTCAGATGTTCGATTCGGGGACATAATATATCGAGACGCTCGAAATTGAACAACGGAAGCTCTCGAGAAATTCGAATGGTCATAACATTTCACTCGGATGTTCGATTCGGGGACATAACTCATCTAGACGCTCGAAATTGAACAACGGAAGCTATTGAGAAATTCGAATGGTCATAACATTTCACTCAGATGTTCGATTCGGGGACATAATATATCGAGATGCTCGAAATTGAACAACGGAAGCTCTCGAGAAATTCGAATGGTCATAACTTTTCACACGGATGTCCGATTTGGGAAAATAATTTATCGAGATGCTCCAAATTGAACAACGGAAGCTCTCGACAAATTCGAATGGTCATAACTTTTCACACAGATGTCCGATTTGGGGACATAACAAATCTAGACGCTTGAAATTGAACAACGGAAGCTCTCGAGAAATTCGAATGGTCATAACTTTTCACTCGGATGTCCGATATGGAGAGATAACACATCTAGACGCTCGAAATTGAACAACGGAAACTCTCGAGAAATTCGAATGGTCATAACAATTCACTCGGATGTTCGAATCGGGGACATAACTCATCTAGACGCTCGAAATTGAACAATAGAAGCTATCGAGAAATTCGAATGGTCATAACATTTCACTCAGATGTTCGATTCGGAGACATAATATATCGAGACGCTCGAAATTGAACAACGGAAGCTCTCGAGAAATTCGAATGGTCATAACATTTCACTCGAATGTTCGATTCGGGGACATAACTCATCTAGACGCTCGAAATTGAACAACGGAAGCTATCGAGAAATTCGAATGGTCATAACAATTCACTCGGATGTTCAAATCCGGGAAATAACTCATCTAGACGCTCGAAATTGAACAACAGAAGCTATCGAGAAATTCGAATGGTCATAACATTTCATTTCACTTGGATGTTCGATTCGGGGACATAATATATTGAGACGCTCGAAATTGAACAACGGAAGCTCTCGAGAAATTCGAATGGTCATAACATTTCACTCAGATGTTCGATTCGGGGACATAATATATCGAGACGCTTGAAATTGAACAACGGAAGCTCTCGAGAAATTCGAATGGTCATAACATTTCGCTTGGATGTTCGATTCGGGGACATAATATATCGAGACGCTCGAAATTTAACAACGGAAGCTCTCGCGAAATTCGAATGGTCATAACAATTCACTCGGATGTTCGAATCGGGGACATAACTCATCTAGACGCTCGAAATTTAACAACGGAAGCTATCGAGAAATTCGAATGGTCATAACATTTCACTCAGATGTTCGATTCGGGGACATAATATATCGAGACGCTCGAAATTGAACAACGGAAGCTCTCGAGAAATTCGAATGGTCATAACATTTCACTCGGATGTTCGATTCGGGGACATAACTCATCTAGACGCTCGAAATTGAACAACGGAAGCTATCGAGAAATTCGAATGGTCATAACATTTCACTCAGATGTTCGATTCGGGGACATAATATATCGAGACGCTCGAAATTGAACAACGGAAGCTCTCGAGAAATTCGAATGGTCATAGCTTTTCACACGGATGTCCGATTTGGGAAAATAATTTATCGAGATGCTCCAAATTGAACAACGGAAGCTCTCGACAAATTCGAATGGTCATAACTTTTCACACAGATGTCCGATTTGGGGACATAACAAATCTAGACGCTTGAAATTGAACAACGGAAGCTCTCGAGAAATTCGAATGGTCATAACTTTTCACTCGGATGTCCGATTTGGGGAGATAACACATCTAGACGCTCGAAATTGAATAACGGAAACTCTCGAGAAATTCGAATGGTCATAACAATTCACTCGGATGTTCGAATCGGGGATATAACTCATCTAGACGCTAGAAATTGAACAATAGAAGCTATCGAGAAATTCGAATGGTCATAACATTTCACTCAGATGTTCGATTCGGGGACATAATATATCGAGACGCTCGAAATTGAACAACGGAAGCTCTCGAGAAATTCGAATGGTCATAACATTTCACTCGAATGTTCGATTCAGGGACATAACTCATCTAGACGCTCGAAATTGAACAACGGAAGCTATCGAGAAATTCGAATGGTCATAACAATTCACTCGGATGTTCGAATCGGGGACATAACTCATCTAGACGCTCGAAATTGAACAACAGAAGCTATCGAGAAATTCGAATGGTCATAACAATTCACTCGGATGTTCAAATCCGGGACATAACTCATCTAGACGCTCGAAATTGAACAACAGAAGCTATCGAGAAATTCGAATGGTCATAACATTTCATTTCACTTGGATGTTCGATTCGGGGACATAATATATTGAGACGCTCGAAATTGAACAACGGAAGCTCTCGAGAAATTCGAATGGTCATAACATTTCACTCAGATGTTCGATTCGGGGACATAATATATCGAGACGCTCGAAATTGAACAACGGAAGCTCTCGAGAAATTCGAATGGTCATAACATTTCACTCAGATGTTCGATTCGGGGACATAATATATCGAGACGCTCGAAATTTAACAACGGAAGCTCTCGCGAAATTCGAATGGTCATAACATTTCGCTTGGATGTTCGATTCGGGGACATAATATATCGAGACGCTCGAAATTTAACAACGGAAGCTCTCGCGAAATTCGAATGGTCATAACAATTCACTCGGATGTTCGAATCGGGGACATAACTCATCTAGACCTTCGAAATTTAACAACGGAAGCTATCGAGAAATTCGAATGGTCATAACATTTCACTCAGATGTTCGATTCGGGGACATAATATATCGAGACGCTCGAAATTGAACAACGGAAGCTCTCGAGAAATTCGAATGGTCATAACATTTCACTCAGATGTTCGATTCGGGGACATAATATATCGAGACGCTCGAAATTTAACAACGGAAGCTCTCGAGAAATTCGAATGGTCATAACATTTCGCTTGGATGTTCGATTCGGGGACATAATATATCGAGACGCTCAAAATTTAACAACGGAAGCTCTCGCGAAATTCGAATGGTCATAACAATTCACTCGGATGTTCGAATCGGGGACATAACTCATCTAGACCTTCGAAATTTAACAACGGAAGCTATCGAGAAATTCGAATGGTCATAACATTTCACTCAGATGTTCGATTCGGGGACATAATATATCGAGACGCTCGAAATTGAACAACGGAAGCTCTCAAGAAATTCGAATGGTCATAACTTTTCACACGGATGTC
>NW_021144620.1:0-21975 GCF_004193775.1 Glycine soja | reverse complement strand
GGTCATTTTAGAAGACCACGAAAATAACATGTTATGCAACCCCTTAAAATGGCATGTCAGCTATTTCCATTAGTAATTGTATGATATTGCGACAAAAGGACATAATAAAGATCATAGTAGAGGGCTCAAAAGAACAATTACATGCCATGAATAAAAAGGAAAAACGCATACATGTTTTCAGGCATCATACATGTTTGTCATTTGTGGAATTTGAAAAACATTTTTAAAACTATTATAATAAATATCAATTACTAGAAAAAATAAACAAACCTGCAAATAATTAAAGGAGTTCTTCCCAATGTGATTCTTTGGTGCCTGATTCAGCCAGAAAAATAATAAAACTTTAGTCAATCAACCACATCTATGACAAAAATTTGCCTAATATGTACAAAATAATTTGTGCCAATCAACTTCATATTATAAAAAAATAAATTGCAAGGCATTTACTAAAGAAAGTAGTGAAGACAGAGTTCCAAGACTATTCAACCCCAGCTTAGATAATCTGTCGTAGACTACCCTAGTATGAATAGTTTTTCCTAGAATTTTGGTTCCCAAATATCTCCAATTTCCACTTTTAATATATTCCTTGGTAAAATATTCAGCAACTGCTCCAAAATAGCATGGGACTAGTGGCTTTGGAAATGGAAATAGTGACTCCAAATATTCTGTTTTTGAAAAATCAGAAAGACCAAATAAAGAGAGAAAGGTTGTGGAAGAATGCAACTGACAGAACAAGTATGACTAAAAGGAAAATTATCAAATATCCTGTAGCTTGGAAAGAGAAGCAAAAGAGATTCAAAGAAGCTACAGAATACGACATAACTGTTCAATATCCTCTACAAAATCAAGAGTCGACTAAAAGAAACTGACAACAGCAACATTCAAACCCCCTATTTTATCCCCACCCATAACAAAAAAAAAAACTCCACCCAGGTAAATTGAAATAAGCTCATAACTGAGAAATGCAAACATAAGCAAGAGGAAAATCATGAATAATCCATCATATACAATCCACTTTCTTGCTTTATTTATTTTGACAGAAAGAAAATATTCATTTTTGTAAAAGCAAAAGCAGTTCTTCCAACAAAACCTATGGATCCTCAATGGCAATAACACTTGGTTGTCCTATGTTTAAAAACCCTGAGAAATGACAATGGGAAAGTTTAATAACCTATAGGGGATAAACTATACAGCATAACTGAAAATAACATTATTTCACAACCAACAATTTCATTTATTCATCCAGTACGCCTGTCTTGTAAAATTTTGCTTGTCATTCCAGTTAATGTCATGCTGTATTTGAATATATAATTGGATTTTAAGTTTTTTGTCTTAATCTAATGTATCTTCCACTTGAGACAATCTTTAATTTCCAACTCAGATGACCATTATGACAGTAAAACTCTCCCTTCAAGTATTTAAGACAACTATGTACTAGGATTCGAACAAAGTAATTGGATTTTAAGTTGAAGCAATATGTTTGACAATGTTTGCATTGTTGGATAAAATATTGAATTTTACTAGTAACAAAACATAAATGATACATCACTTCAAAATTAGTTTTAACCAATATTGATTTCAAAAAACCATTTTATCCAAATCATTTTAAAACTTTTATTAATAAACATACAAACACGAGCAAGAATTTAATAACACTTTTCATATATTAAAGAAATTGGAATATTAGTGAAAATAACAGAGAGTAACAAGATGTTACTCCTACAAGACCTGATGCTTTTGGTCTTTCTGCATTATTTTTAGTAGTGGAAAGTGGAAACTATATGATCTTAAGGTATATATGCCCTAAAGATCTCATAAGAATCCTTGTTAAGAAGGATCAAAGAACTGAAAGTGCTAATATCCTGCCAAGTTTAGTTGATTGCAGAGTTTTAAGAGTTGTTGTAATACTTTATTTTATATTGTTTTATCTTAATTTTAGGCACATGTAATTTTTGGTTTTAGATTTAAGATAACTATCTTAATCTTTCAAAAAAATTCCGATGACCCTAGTTATTGAACTTGTTTTGCTGTCTTTTTTGTTCTCTTTTATTTCTTACTTATCATGCAGCTGGTATATTACCTAGTTTCCTTGGTTCTTTTATTAGTCTTCTCAAGAGGAGGCTATAAAACAGAAGGATGTCCTGGCTACAGAAGTTTCCTCTCTTAGAGGAGAGTTGCAACAAGTAAGAGATGAGCGAGAGTGACAATTATCTCAAGTACAAACTTTAAGTTCTGAATTAGAGAAAGTTAAAGAATATAGGAAGCACTCCTCCACTGAATTGGACAGCTTGACCTTAAAAGCTAATGATCTGGAGGTAGGTTTGTATACCCTATTTGTTTTAATTAAATATCACACCATTCTGTTATTGTGGAGTCATGAGAGGATGAGCTTCCTTCCTCCAGGAAAAATGTTCTTTGAAAGATAATCAGATAAAGGCATTGGAAGAGCAACTAGCAACTGCAGAGAAGAAACTGCAGGTAATCAATAATTTTTTTGAATAGTTGTATACTACTAGGTATAGAACCATTTGATATATTTGTTAGATAAAGAATGTGAAATTTTACCTAATTGCTTAATTCTTTAGTTGGTCCTTGACATATACATTATGATGATTATTTATCTTATTCATAGATTTTGTTCCTTGTTAGGTGTCTAATATATCTGCATACGAGACAAGGACAGAGTACAAAGGACAACAAAAATTTGTGAATGAGTAGCAAAGACGCTTAGCAGATGCAGAATATAAACTTATAGAAGAGGAGAGGCTGAGGAAAAAATTACATAATACCATTTTGGTAATTCCCTGAACCAAAACGTTGATAATAATAATTGACACCTTAATAATCTTCATATTAACAGGAGTTAAAAGGGAACATTCGTGTATTCTGTCGAGTGAGGCCTTTATTAGCTGATGAAAGTTGTAGCACAGAAGGCAAGATTTTCAGTTATCCAACCTCATTGGAAACTTCTGGATGAGCCATTGACCTAGCCCAAAATGGTATATTTGTTGTGATGATGTATTTTAAACAATTCTTATTTCATTTTCCTTGAATTAGATTGTGCTGTAAAAATATCAACTCATGTTGCTCTTGTTTTGTTCTTAGGCCAAAACATTCTTTTACATTTGATAAAGTTTTTACACCAGAGGCATCACAAGAAGAAGTTTTTGTAGAAATTTCACAGCTTGTACCAAGTGCTCTTGATGGTTACAAGGTAATTTCAAAGTTCTTCTGTCATCTCTAAAGCACTATTCATTTAATGCACTATTACTAGTCAATTTTGGAAAAGCAGAATTCTAAAACCCTTTATTTTCTATACTCACTTTCATGTTGTATTGTATTTTTGCCCTTCTTTGCCCTATTATTCTTTGGTTCTGACATATCAGTGTTGTGAGACAAATGTCTATCTGTTAGATTTGGTGTTGGATGTTGCCTTTCTAGCATGAATGTTTGTAAATCAATATATATACTATATACATTGATGTCTAATAATATGGTGATGTTTTTTCTTTTCCAGGTTTGCATCTTTGCCTGTGGTCAGACAGGGTCAGGGAAAACCTATACAATGATGGGAAGGCCTGGACATCTAGAGGAGAAGGGCTTGATACCTCGTTCATTAGAGCAAATATTTCAAACAAAGCAGTCTCAACAACCTCAAGGCTGGAAATATGAAATGTAGGTAACAGAGTATTTTTCTTCTTAATTTTTCACCATTGCAATGTGTATAAAATTTTAAATATGACACAGAATTGCTGATAAGGTTTTCCTTGCAAAATTTACAGGTGTCAATGTTGGAAATATACAATGAAAGGATCCGTGATCTGATATCTACAACAACACGCATGGAAAATGGTACTCCTGGAAAACAATATACAATCAAACATGACGCAAATGGAAATACACAAGTTTCTGATCTCAAAGTAGTGGATGCTCATAGTGCTAAAGAGGTTGCATTTCTTTTAAATCAACCTGCAAATAGCAGGTAACTAATTTCTAGTGTTTATTCTATTGTCTTGTAAGGTGTAATAAACTAATTTCTAGTGTTTATTCTATTGTCTTGTAAGGTGTAACAAACTATTGCATCTTTTAGCTATATATGAAGGTGATGCTATGCTGTCCTAATTAAGGAGATAATAAATTTTACACTCTTCACAATTTTCAAGTTGGACACAGAGGCAAATCGCATGCACTAATATAAGATGTCGTTGCCCATTCTCTATGGCTTTCTTTCCCTATTCCAAATTTCCAATAGTTTTTTTGGTCTAGATTAAAGTTATCATTCACTAAGACAATCTTATTGGAATCTAATAAAATGAGTACAAAACCAAATTTCCAATAGCTAACAAGCCACAGTTAACAATGACAGAATCAACATCCAGAATTCTGCATCTATGTTGACACATCTATCATAAAAATACAATATCTATTTAAAATTAAAAATATATGAAGATTGGTTTTATTATTAGGAATTGCATACCATAATTTTAATATTATGCAGGCGCTGAAGAACAAAATAACATTATTTCTATGAGTTGACAATTTGAACTAAACACAGGTATGAAATATGAGAATACGAAAAAGTCTGAAGAGAGCCCATATAATAACAACCTGGAACCAATAGAAACAGATGCAAAACTGTATTTCAGATTCAGAAGATACGCACCTTTTTGTACTTAGTTTCTATGAGTGACCTTTTCGTACTTAGTTCCAAATAGCAGCCTGCAGTTGATAGATGTATACTATAGTAACTTGTTTCACACAATTTATTTTTTTCAAAGGATGGTTATAACAATACATTTTTCCCGAGCAGAGTTTCCCCACGATAAGTGTGAACAACACTAGTACAGTAACATGAACAATGAGTGGAAAGGGATTGCAGCATGTTCGAAAATCACTTTCTCAATATCAGCGTCTTAGAGCATGTTTGGAAATCAAATGGGATACCAATTGGGAAAGAGGGTTTGTAGTTTATGTAAAGGTACAACCACAAACAATTCAAATACTAACAATTAAACACAAAAGGGCACGATTTTCACTTATTTTGCTTCAAATCCTTTTTGCATATTGAACGATGACATTGTCAGGGCAAGTGAACAAGTCGATAATCAGATATTCAAGCATTACCAAAGAACAACTCAAAAACCCTTAATACTATAACATATTGAACCATTACCAAAACAGAACTCAAAAACTTCGACATCCTTACCTTCAGGAACACTTGAAAGGTGGCAACGCCACTCAAAAAGGCACGACTTCGGCTACGTGGCGGTGGTGGGAGCAGCAGGTCCACTTCGGCTTCAAGTACTTCACGGCGGGAAACAAAACGTCAGGGTGGTAGCGGGATGGAGTTCACGGCGGGATGAAGTAGTTCAGGCAATAGCGGGGGCGCTAGGTTTTTGGAGGGTACGAGAGAGGGTGTTTACTGCGAGACTATATAAACTACAAAATTTACGACGGTGTTTAATGACTTCGACTTTGTATGTGACTATTTCTAGGACGGTGTACCTACAAGCACCGTCTTTTATGACTTCCATCAAAACTACAACGACGGGGTTATAGACAAATGTCGTTGTACAACAAACGCGCCACATAAAAACTTATATAATTACGTAAATGCCACCGTGTTGACAACTACGACAGGTTCTTCAACACTGACGTAGAATGTGCGTCGTCAAATCATATTTTTCTAGTAGTGTTGGTTCCTTTATTTTTTCATTGAAACTTTTCCCTTCTTTTAAATGGGTGTCATTTTGAAGTGGCAAACTTTGCTTTATCTACTTGTGTGTAGGAATTATTTTAATAACATAGATGCATGTCTTAGCCCCATTTGCAGAACTGTTTGGATAGGGATTCAAACATTAAGAAGAAAGAAATAATCTTTAAAGGATCTTCAAAATTAATAACGGAGAACTCTCTACTCTGCCCTTGTACAGTTTAGTTGGTGCTATATTTCTGTTTTCATGATTTTTTTTTCTATGTAGTTCTAGACTTCTAGTGATATCTTTTGCCATTATTTTTATTTTAGAATTCTTTTTCTTTATGTTTTTTCCTTTTTGTCAAATGCATGACCATCAGTATCTACCCATTGGATAGGTTATTTGTAGTGGTGTAGCTCTTCTCATTCATCAGTATCTACCCAATGAACATTGGCTCAACTTCTTTATGAATCTACAATGCTACCTGGAATTCAGCCTGACTGGCCTGCTAGACTATCACGATGAAAATCAAAAGTTCAATCACAAATAGGTTTTGAGAGCAACATGTGCATGCACACTTGTGCATGATAAAAAGTAATTTGATAAAGTAAACAACAACAAAATGATATACAATTAAATGTCTCCTTTTTTCATGGGGCAATAGAAAGTTAACCTGTATTGCCAGCAGTCTAATCAAATGAAACCAATTAGGACTCGAAATAAAAAATAACTGAGATCGTGGCAAAGAAAACCCAAATTTCAAACTCGAAATCCAAAATCACAAAAATGCGAGCCATGCAAACGAAATCCAGCAAGCAAAACAACAAACTATCAAGTAATTATCCAAAAACCGATGATTTTTTTTTAAAACTACAATATCAAGAGACAAACATTAAATGAGATATGGGACCCAATAAATTTTTTTATTTCAAATAACAAAACTTACAAAAGTTTGTGTTTTACATGAGTAGAATTTTTTACCTATTTAATACAAAAAAATGACCCAAATAATACAAGTATAAAATTTTTTAAACAAATGATATATAAAATAATGTACACGTTAAAAAATCTAAACAATGTTTTTTGTTTTTTTTAATACTTTTTTCTACATCTTTAGAAATCTGGGAATCAATTATTTGTATAAGTTTGTTTCTATTTGAAAATATTTCTCTTCATCAAATACTTAAAAGGTGGATGTACACTCCAACACAATGCAAGCTTATGAATGATATGAGTCGAACTCATTTGCTATATTCAATTTCTATTTATAATTATTATCCATACTTTATTTATTTATTTATTTTATAAAAAAACATTTAATGTGAATTTAATTAATTAAAACACATCACTTAATAAATCATTAAAATTTATACCTTAATTATATTTTTGTATTAAATTAAATAATATAATAATGAAGGAAAAATCCCTCGAGAAAAACATAATTTGTAGAAATGAACCACTCCTCTCACATTAAAGTTCTACCAACACATGTATGGGGCGTGTACAGATATTGTTTTTATCAGGCGTATGAGAATGGTTCTATAGTACCCTTTTGAGATCCTATCCATTGTTATCCATATTGATGATCCATTTTTGTGTTCAAGAGCTACTCATATTTTTTATACTAGTAATAGGTATAATTTTATTTGTAATAAAATACTCATACAATGTTAAATGCTTTTTTAGAATACTTTTTAATGTTATTAATATAATATTTATAAATAGGTACATTTGTCTTGTTTGTTATTTTATTAAAAAAATAATAAATAAGCTATTTAGAAAAACTAAAAGTCTAACACATATTTAAGAAAGTTAGATTTGAAGAAATGTATTAGTATAATAAAATCTATGGTATGAGCCAATTTTTTTTATTTAATTAAAAATGTAAATATGTATTTTTTAAAAACATTTTGAAAAACAAAAGTCAAATGTATAAATAAGAATGTTAGATTTGAAAAAATTATTATTAGTATAACAAAATGTATGGTATGACACAATTTTTTTATTTACTTAAATTTAAAGAAATTTAGCTTTAAATCATTTTGAATAAGAAAAATTCAAACATATATAAAATAAATTACATTTAAAAATTATGACTATAACATTTAATTATGTTAGTATAATATATTTAATAACATTGGAGCTAATTTAATCCATCTTTTTCTTCTTTTTCTACATTATACTTGATAATTTATTTTAATTCTTATAGGTACATAGTGAATTTATTGTGATAGATTTTAAAAATTAATCAAATGTTACGGTGGTAACACTACAAGAAAAGGGGCTTATACCGACAATCATAACAAATTGGCTTAAAAATCTTAATTGGACATATATTTTAGAAGTTTTAAGCTGTTTTTAAACTTTTAAATATTTTTCTCTTGCTCTTGTGACCATTGGCCATCGCAAGTAGAAAACAATAAATTGAGAACGATGGTAATGCCACCATGAGCACCGCCACGGACAAGGAATGAAATAGGTTGATATCCTCTACGTAAATTGGTGACAGAAGCATTAACAAGGTACAAAAAAATTTCATCAACTTTCTCCTCTAAACCTTATCTTGATTTTTTTTATTTCTCTTCACTTGCTAAAGAATGCAAACACAAGTTACTGTGTTGATTTGATATAAAAAAAATAATGAATTGGGAACTAATCTTTTGCTATCAACTTAATTACTAGAAACATTTAAATTGCTTAAACTAAGAGCAGCATGACAAATTTTTTTTGTTTTGAGCTTTTATTGTTGATAGCTAACAATATTTATTTATGGTTGCAATGTATTTTCATGCTAGATCATTAAATATGTTTCACAATGCAGAATAATTTATTCTTCATAAGAATTGTGATTTTTAAATCACAATTAGATCTAGATTGGTCTCGATTTAGGCACAAATTACGATATTTTCAGGATCAACAAAAATGTTGTTGTTTGGACATTTTTTCTCTGTACATAATATTAATTTATGTATATCTAATTTTTAATATTTCTATTCTTTATTGTTATTGTATTTTTCTAATTATCATGTGATGTCTTGGATTTCATTTGTTAGGCTTTTTATCATTCTAATCACATTGATAATGATGTTGATTCAACTATGTTATTTTTTTCTGACCTTTCTCTTAAACAATAGTCAAGATGTACATGTGATTGATAACACCAATTCAATATATACCCTATATTGTATATAAGATTATATTTATTAGACAATATTTGCCTTCATGAAATACTTGATGTTAAATATAAAGTATCCAAAACTACAAATAAAAATAAAAATCCTAACAAAATCGTTGATGTTTTTCTCTCAATCCCTCTTCATCTCCAAAACCACCTTCTCTTTCAACCCTTCTTCATCCCTAACTTCTCATTTTTCCTTGTCAAGATCATTAAAATACCCTTTGCACACTTTTCCATTAAAGCCCTTTGTTTGTTTTATTGTTTGATCCGAAAAACAAAACACTACCTTCTGTAGTTCCTGGGGCTATTGTCCATCGCAAGTTAAAAACAATAAATCATGACTGATGATAATGCCACCTCTAGCACCACCATGGACAAGGTATGAAAAAGGTTGACATCCTCTACTTGAATTGATGATAGGGGTGTTAGCAAGATACAAAAACTATTTCATCATCTTTCTCCTCTAAACCATAACTTGATTTTTTTTTTATTTCTCTTCTTTTTGCAAAGGAACACAAGCATGAGTTACTGTGTTGATTTGATAAAATAAATATTGAATTGGGAACAAATCTTCTACTATTAGCTTACCAAAATCATTGAAATTTCTTAAATTAAGAGAAAGTTAACGGTTTCTTTTGTTTTTAGCTTTTATTGTTGATAGCTAACATTTATTTATCGATGATACCATTGTATTTTTGGGCTAGATCATTGACAATATTTCACCATGCAGAATAATTTCTTCTTTTACAGCTTTGTGATTTTTCAATCACATTTGGATTTAGATAGGTTCTGATTTTGACACAAATTATGATATTTTCTTGATCAACTAAAAGGTTGTTGTTTGTACATCTTTTTGTCTGTATATGATATTAATTTATGTATATCTAATTTTTAATATTTCTATTCTTTATTGTTATTGTATTTTTTTAATTATCATGTGATGTCTTTGATTTCATTTTTTAGGTTTTTTTTATCATTCTAATCACATGGGTAATGATGTTGATTCAACTATGTAATTTTTTTCTGACCTTTCTCTTAAACAATAGTTAAGATGTACTTGTGATTGATACACACCAATTCAATATATACCCTATATTGTATGTAAGATTGTATTTATTAGACAATATTTATCTTCATGTTAATTTAACTATGTGATTTTTCTCCTGACATTGTGAAACGATAGTCAAGGGAACCTATGATTGATACGATTGAATTCAATACATATCCTTTATATATTGTGTATAAGATTGTTTGCATTAGACACTATTTGTCTTCATGAAATACTTGAGTGGTAGATGTACACCTCATCACAATTGTAGCTTATGAATGAGATCCGTTCAGATTGATAGCTATATTCAATTTATAACTATAATTATTTTACATACTCTTTTATTTACTTATTTAATGTGAAATTTGTTAGAATTTAATTATATGAATTGAATAATATAAAATATATCATTTACTAAATCATTAAATTGTATACATTAATTGTATTTTTGTATTAAATTAAATAATACATTAATGAAGGAAAAGTCCCTAGAGCAAAACGTATCTTTTTGAAATCAACCACTCCTCTCATATTACAAATGCGGGTATGAGGGCGGTTACGTGTATTGCTTATAATGCGAGTATGAGGATGTTTACTATTATACTTTTCCTACCCTACCTATTGATGACCCATTTATGTGTTGTTGCTCATGATGATGATTTCTTTATACTAGTAATGAACATAATTTAGATTTGTAATAAAATACTCATATAGTGTTAAATGATTTTTTTAGAATAGTTTATAATGTCATTAATATAATACTTGTCTTGGTTATGATTTTATCAAAATTTTAGAAACATTAGTAAATATGTTATTCTGAAAAAGTAAAAGTCAAACAAATATTTAAGAAATTAGATTTGATGAAAGGTATTACTATAATAAAATCTATGGTATAAAGCCAATTTGTTGTTTGATTAAAATTTTAAATAAATTATTTTATAAAACATTATGAAGAATAAATTTCAAATACACACACACACACACACACACACAGATATATATATATATATATATATATATAAAAAAAAAATATATATATATATATATATGAAAAATTTATTTGAAAAAGTATTAGTATGATAAAATGTATGGTATGACACAATTTTGTTATATAATTAAGTTTTTAAGAAAATTAGTTTTAAAATATCAACCATATATAAAAGAAACTTACATTTAGAAATTAAGAGTATAATATTTGATACTGGTAATAAAATATATTGAATACTATCATAGCTAATTTAATCTCTGTTTCCCTTTTTTGTACATCATTCTTGATAATTTCATTTACTTCTTATATGAACGTAGTGAGTCTATTCAGAGAGATTTTAAAAAATAATCAAATGTTTTGGTGGTAATACAACAAAAGGGGGCTTGAATCTTTTAAATGATTTTCTTTTTCTTTTTTGACACATGTCCCAACATTAATGTGAAATTAATTAAAATTAATTATATGAATTTATTAATTAAAATATATCATTAAATTTTATACATTAATTGTGTTTTGTATTAAATTAAATAATACATTAATGGTGGAAAAGTCCTTAGAGCAAAATGTATCTGATTGAAATAAACCATTATAGTCATATATATTTATGTTGAAGGTTACAGGTGTCTGTTGGTGGAGAATCACGCTTTCTAACCTTTTGCTAAAGGTTCTATCTCAACACTTAAGCAAGGTAGGATGGCCAAGAGGTGAATCTAGATAGAATTTTGAAATTATGTTTTCCTTGATTCAAATTCTCAGATTTTCTTTTTTGCTTGTTGACCATATCTCTATCTGTCCAAGTAATCTATTTTTGATTTTGTAATTCTTTGTTGGATTTGATAAAGGGTTTTCAAGAGCATCAATCTGAAAATGAGTGAGAATGAGAATACCCAAAACTTGGACATTGTAGGTGAGTTAGTCCTTAGCCTCTAATATATAATTATGATGTTTAACTAGCATATTTTAAATATGGTTCTTAGATATAATATGTTGATTTACTTAATTATTTTATGTCATCTTTCCTCTCTTGATATGATTCTTATGCATAATGGAAATCATGAATATGTATATGTTCAAGAAAAAGTGTTCCATATAATTTTTGGCAAGAGGATGTGAAGGAAGAGTAGAAAAATTAAATTTACGATACAAAGAATAGCATAAATTTTGAAATTACATGATTAAAGATGTTGGAATGTCCAGGGAACACTCAATAAAGTGAAAAAAATATTCAGCCATTCATTTTAAAATGAGTAAATCTACCTGTTACAATAATGCTATGCACAATGGGATACTAGTTAGGCTAAAGGGAAAAACAAAGGTAGGAAATGTTTTGCTTACTCATTTCTTTGTGAAAATATGAAACATGGTAGCATGAAAAGTTCATGTAAAATTGTTTTGACAGTAGAATTCAAATAAAAAAAAATATTTGTTGATTTGAATTCTACTGTCATTTGAGCAAGTGATGCAATTCACAAGAGAATCCTTAATCTAGGTGAATGCTCAAACACTAACATGGATATTGATTCATATAGATAAACAATCTTTGGTAGGTAATTAATTGATTTTGATGGACAAACAATGCCCCCTAATGATACCTCTAAAAGGTATTGTGGGTTCCAAAGAAATCTAGTTGAATTCACTATAAAAGAACTAGGGAATCCCTACATGTTATCCAAATCTTAATCCAAACATTCTCACATATTCCACAGAGCTATTCATGATACTGTTTTTCTTTGTTGCTGTCAAATGTCACCTTTTCTTTCAAGGTACCTTTTTTGTGCGACTCCTATTACGATTCATACTTTCTCTCTCTTCATCTTACATGTCTTATGACTAAAGATGGATAAACCTCCTACAAAGTATACAACCAGAATTTTTCATATATTTTTTTAATGTCTTTCCATTTCTAGGAAATGTTACAAAGAATTTTGGCCATTCTTGCTTTGCACAAAGTATGCTCTCTTTTAGAAGAAGTTGGGTTGGAGATTAGATTTGGTCTTGGTTATCATCTATAACTTAACTGGTCAGGGTTTTAATCTTGCTTCTCCTATGGATCTTATCCTGGTTGTTGGCAAATTAGTTGTTCACCTGCAAGCTAAAGATGTTGTTCTTGCTAGTTTTATCTTTGTGGTTTGGGCGATCTTAAGTTGCCACAATCAAGCCTGCTTTCATAATCTTTTTGTCTCATAGCAGCAAGCAATGATCCTTATGTTTGCTCATATTTTGCTTGTGGGCCGGTTATCTTACTTCAAGCTGTTAGAGATCCTCTTTGAGTGAGTTTCAGGTCATCAAAGCTTTTAACATCAATATTCATGCACCCAAGGCTGGTAAAATCATTTCATGGTTCCCTTCGCTATGGTAGGTTATTTCATTATTACTCTGGTGCTTTCTTAGGAGGATATGTTTTATATGTGGGTATCTTTCTTTCTTTACAACTGAACTAGAGGGAGTTGTTTTGGCTATTTCTATAGCTCATTCCAAAGGTTAGGGCAAGCTTTGGCTGGAGGTGGATTCTCTTTTAGTCCTCAAGGCTTTTAGTGTTATCAATATGGCTCCTTAGGATTTAAGAAATGTCTGGATGAATACTTTATTCTATTGTGGCCCAAATGGAGTTTCGTGTCTCCCATATTTTCTGAGATAGTAATGTATGCGCTAACTATGGTGTAGAATTACTCTATTATGTTGGAAGATAAACTTTGAATTTGGATGAGGTGTACAAGGGGAGATACTTGGTATTGCAAGGACAGAAAAATAAAGGTAACCTTTGTTATTTGGATGGACAAGCCTTGAAGAGAAACCATGATTGCAAAGTGAAGAAGAAAATGAAGTTTTCTAATATTGTAGAAGTGTTGGGAGATACTTCCGTTGGAGGAGGAGTTTGTTCACTTTCAAATTGATCGAAGGATATTTCTCTTTTGGCTTGAGGGGGAGAATTGTAGTGTTTCAAGCGAAAAAGATAAGGTGCATTTAATACATAGTGGGAATTGAATTTTTATCACAAAGGTTTAGCTGGTTTAAATACAAAGTGAAAGATTGCATTTTACTAGATGAAACATATTTGATTGGATGAATTGGAAGTTGTTTTTGTTTCAACTTCCTAGAGAACTTATTTATTATAGTCAGTGTCAATCTTCACTATAAATAGAGAAGATAATTAATGGAGAAGATACGCATGAAGAGAGTTGTGTGAAAAGAGAGATTGTGAAACAAAGTCACTTTGTTGAGAGAAAAGTGTCTTTGTGTGAGAGTGTTATCATTTCTCGTAACCGTTGAGTGTGGTACTCAGGTTTGTAAAGTGATACACTATTTGAGGTGGATTACAATCTTCTAATCAATTATGTGATAGGAAAATATTGTTGAGACAGTTCCGTGGACGTAGGTAAGAGGTGTCGAACCACGTTAAATTATTGTGTTTGTTATTATTTTTCTTCCGATGTAATCATTGTTGTGTTCTCATGATCCTTTGTAGGTGTGAGTAATTTGAGGGAGCGTTGATTATAGAACAAATGTATACCATCCTTTATACATGTTATTTCCCAAATTGTTAATTAAGATAACATCCACATTCCTTTTATATTGGTCTTGCTAAATATTGCTCCTTATTCTCGATAAATTATGATCCTTACAAATTCAATGAATATGGGACCATAATTGATTACTATCTTATAAAGTTTTTATAATATTGAATGTATTACACTTTTAGAATGAGTTAATTTGCTCAGTGAAAATTATTTGGATGTTTTGAATTTGAAGATTTGGAGAAAGATGAGGTTTCAAAAAACAAGGCAAAACAAACAGACATAAACGAGGTTCAAGAAGCATTAAAAACAAGGTATAATTTTTTTTAATAATCCTCCTATTCATTTACTAAGTACTACAAATAAATTTAGTCATTTTTATACTTTTTAGTGTATATTTAATTTCTGATCAACTATATATCTTTAACTTTTGCATTAATAGTTGTAAGAAGACTACTTCAGTAAAAAAGAAAGAGACAGTAGCGGGAGAGAGTTCAACATCTACAACGAAGAAAAGAAAAACTTTACTAATTAGAGCTTCTAATGACATTAATGTATGATAAGCTACTTTTTTATTCTTAATTAGTGTATATTTACTTTTTTATAACCTGAACTTATAGTTTACTTCTGAGTTTTAGATACCATGTAATAAATTGTTAATATATCTTGTTTGTAACTAGTGGTCTTGTTTGCTTGTATCCAGGTCATTATGGAGCTGCGTAAGAAACGGCGTACGACAAATAAAAGCTCTGGAACTAATTAATATTGACCAATGACGAGACAATCTTAAACTATATATTGGGATGCCTTTAATTGTTGTTTAATTATTATGCCATTTTGATTTTGTTGTTGCCTCAAATTTCTTGTTAAACTTTTCCATATTTTTCAATTCCTCAATTTACAACTAGAATGAGAATCAAACATGTCATAAATGCTTGAACTTTAGATGATAATTTGCAACTACACATTTAGTTGGAATTGGTAATAATTTTTTATTTCAATATTCAATATTCAATTTTTCTATTTCTTTTATCACTAATTGTGAAAGTTTGTTTATAAAATGTGAGATCAACACTTGTAATCATTCTCGCATCATTTTACCAACAATTACATAATGGAGAAAAATTTTATCTGTTAATTTTTACGATTATTGGTATTAATATGGTATTAGTAGTATCATTCACCATATTGACTTGATCTATTTGTGTCAATTCACTCTCAATCTGCTTCTTCTCTTCAAAGGAAGACTTGAAAGTCATTTTTTCTATATCCTTTCTGTAAACATGGCTTGGTTCTTGCTTCTTAGTCATTGATTAGTGTGAACTACAAGTCTTAACCTGGGATTACATAAATTGGAGTTTTTCCATCCTTCATACATTGTGCTCATTATATAGATCCTTATCTATTCCCAGAACAATGAGGAGCAAGCCAACCATTTTCGTTCAAGTCTTCCATTTTCAATGAAGATGCTCATACGAAATTCTAAGATGGTGTTACACCTTTGAGTTGCTCGCTTGGAAGGACTGTGCATTTACACCTTTAAGCCACTTGTTCAAATTAAAGATGGTCTTACAAAACTTATATCAAACATTGGGAGACTCAATTTTGTAGCTTTACCTTATCGCTGGAAAAGGAAGAAAAGTTAGAGAAGGCAACACAATCCTTGGAAGACTCATCCAAAAAAGTTGACCAAAAAAAGTCATCCGTGTCCATTTTTTTACAAAGGAGTACACTTTTTCGAATGGAAACGACCTTCTAAGGAGACTGCATTCCCTACTAGCAATGTGTTGATTGATATTTTAGCCAAATTCTATTGTTAAAGGGTAAAATTTGCAATTTTATCTTTATTGTTTTTTAGTCAAATTCTATCGTTTAAGAGACCATGAAAATACCCTTTGCACATTGTTCCATTAAAGCCCTCTACTTATTATATTTTTTGATCTGAAAAACAAGACCATACCTTCTCCTACTCTTGTGACTATTGGCCATAATAATTCAAAAACAATACATCCGGACTGACGACAATGCCACCTTGAGCACCGTCATGTACAAGGTATGAAATAGGTTGATATCTTCTAACTGAATTGGTGACAGGGGTATTAGCAAGGTACAAAATATTTTCCATCATCTTTCTCCTCTAAACCCTAACCTGATTTTTTTTATTTCAATTCACTTGTAAAGGAACACAAACACGAGTTACTGTGTTGATTTGATTAAAAGAAAATACTGAAATGGGAACTAATCTTTTGCTATCAACTTACCATAAGCATTTAAACTACTTAATTAAATTAAGAGCAAGCTAATGATTTTTTTTTTGTTTCAAGCTTTCATTGTTGACAACTAACATTGTTAATTGATGACCGTGATGCATGTTTGTGCCAGATCATTGACAATGTTTCATAATGCAGAATAATTTATTCTTTTGCAGCATTGTGATTTTTCAATCACACTTGGATTTGGATAGGTTCCAATTAAGGCAAAAATTATGATATTTGCTTGATCAACTAAAATGTTCTTTGTACATATTTTTCTGTGTATATAATATTAATTTATGTATATCTAATTTTTAATATTTCTGTTATTTATTGTTATTGTATTTTTTTAATTATCATGTGATGTCTTGGGTTTTATTTGTCAGGTTTTTTTATCATTCTAATCACATTGGTGATGATGTTAATTTAACTGTGATTCTATTTTTCTGACCTTGCTATGAAATGATATTAAAGATGTACTTGTGATTGATACAATCCAATTCAATATATACCCTATATTGTGTATAATATTGTTTGTATGAGACAGTATTTGTTTTCATGAAATACTTGAGTGGTGGATGTACACCCATCACAATTGAAGATTATGAATGAGATCCATTTATATCAATAGCTATATTCAATCTCTAATTATAATTATTTTACATACTTTTGTATTTACTTATTTTATATAAAAAGTGATTAATGTGAAATTAATAAGAATTTAATTATATGAATTTAATAATATAAAATATATCATTTAATAAATCATTAAAAGAAAACTACATTTGAAAAACTGATTACAATAATTAATACTATTAATATAATATATTTAATACCATTAGAGCTATTTTAATCCCTTTTTTTCCTTTTTTCTACATCATACTTGATAACTCCTTTTAGTACTTATATGTACGTAGCGAATCTATTGTGAGAGATTTTCAAAATTAATCAAATGTTTTTGTAGTGACACTACAAAAAAGTGGTCCTTTACTTGCAATCACAACCATCTGCCTTAAAAATCTTAATATGAAATATATATTTCAGCAGTTCTATACTATTTGAACATTTTAAATGTTTTTCTTTTTCTTTTTTGACACTTGTCCCAGCTTGTCACTTATGATTCTTATTGTGGTGGCATGTTTTTGTTTATCGTGTCACCTTCATAAATATTAAATATAAAGTATTTGAACTACAAATAAGAATAAAACCCAAAATAAATCCTTGAAAACCGATGTTAATGTATGATAAGTTAACATCAGTTTCTTCTAGAAAACCGATGTTAACGTTAACATCATTTTGTTAACATTGGTTTTTTTTTTTATTGAAAACCGATGTTGGACTTACATTTTAAAATATATCAGACGCGAGCCCTAAGCTTTTTTCTTCTCTATCTAACCTTCTTCTTCTCCACCAAGGTACATTTCATGACTCTTTCTTCTCTGTAACATGTTCTATTGAATACCTAGGTCTGTTTGGGGAACTTGTTCTCACTGCAAGGTCCTTTGTTTGTTTCTACTGCAAGGATTTGGTTTGTGGAACTGGTGCTCACTTTGCAGTTTGTTTGGGGTGTTCACTCGTGCTCACAGGGTCTCATTTTGATTGAGGTAAGTCGTGCTCACTTTGTAGACATTTGAATGCTTAATGTCTATTGTAATGTGTATAGCACCATGGCGGCCACTTCTCACTTTGAGTGCGATGTTCCAATACTTGTGACCACTGCAGTTTTGGCAGAGTTTCCAAAAGTAGAATAATGGGTAGCATAGTGTAGTGTAGTGTTGTTCATTTTGATTGAGGTAGCGTAGTGTTCCAATAGTTGTGATCAGTGTACTTGGTCTCATTTTGATTGAGGTAGCATAGTGTTTTTCATTGGGGCAGGGCATGAGGAGATTGAATAATGGGTACGTAGTGTTATCACAAAACCCCTAAATACTTCCCTAGATCAGAAGTGAGCAGAAAACCTGATAAATGACTAAGATGTCTTGCTACATGATGGTTCAAGTTATGCATTGTATCTTCTTGAGCCAAAACAATGTTGTGAGTGCATGATTTGTCTCCCAGTGACAAAACTACACTTGCAGGGATCAACCAAGCTTCCTATGTGCACCAGCAAATTAAAAAGGCTATGTGGGTTGGTTGACTGATTAATTATAAGCAACGACTTGTATTCTGAACTTAATTATATATATGTTTTGGTAACATACTATCTTGTTTCATACTAGTAAGTTTTTTTCTTAATTTGTCGCATTTGAAACATAAATACTTTGATGATAAGAGAACAAAAGTTCACTGCTTAATTGACCTCATGTAAATTTGATTTAACAAATCCATATGATCAATCGCTCCAACTCATTTGTCCATTAGTACTCATTCGATCATTTGAGACTAAATATGTTGATTGTTGAAGAGTGAATGTACTACTTACTTCTGAATAAATGATTTTTCAAACTTCCTTTCTGCATAACTCACAAAGTAGAAGCTTGTTTTTACAATCGGTGCAGTAAACAATAAGTTTGACCATATTTTCATGGTGAAGCTAACCAATCTGTTGGATAAACAGGGAGCTGTAGGATCAGCAAAACCTGCAGATAGGCCCGATCATGAGGTAGATGATCCCCTATATCTGATGACATTAACCATCCCACAACTTTTTCTGAAGCCATTGCAGGTTATGTGGGATGCTACTGTGTTTGGGGTGTTTAATGAACACTTCCCCTTGTACATAAAGAATGAAGATCTGTCTGAAATAGCACACGATGGTCAATGTCTCAGCATATCTATTATACAGTTGTAGATTCTGTAAGTCAATTTAGATTATTGTTAATTACCTAAATTATTGTTTTAAATTCATACATAATTTACTTTGCGTTAACAACAATAGGCATATGACTGAGACAAGTATGCGAGCAGGAAATGCCGATGTGTATGGATTCCTTGAGCCACAGTCCATTCAGAGATCTAGGCAATCATAATTTGAATCAAAAAGTTACATGAAGAACTGGATGTTTACCTAAGAGCCTACCAGAATGGTTAAGTTAAACTGAACAAACGAATTTAAATAATGTATAATACTATAATAACCTATATTGGTATCCACTGCAGTGCACATTGGCAAATGGTCATCATTTTGCCTAAGGAAAATCTTTTCGTCTGGTTTTGTTTATTGCATAATAGACCAGACAACTACCTGAAAGGAATAATTAACATGTCAGTGTTATTTTTCAATACATTTGCATTAGCATTAGTCAGGAACATCAATATTTTAATTGTACAATAAGAATCCTTGTTTGTAATCAACAGTGCTTTGAAAGGACTTGACGATACTCCACAACCTAAATCCAAGGCTGGTGCTAGGTGGATTGTTGTTAAAGTAACAATGCTTCTACTTATATTTTATGTATGTGTAGACTAATTTGTAGTTAACGTTGAATATCTAAATTTCATTATGTATTTAGTGTAATAGACAAAAAGGAAGCACTGAGTGTGGATATTCTGGATGTCAATTATAATCTTAGGAAGTTTCAAGAATAATTGGGAAACGATAATTATTTATTTCAAACAAATTTGATTTTGTTATGATTGGTATTATATTATTAACTTATGTTTTATTTTATCATGCAATATTTCAACGATGCAAGACCATTGGAATCATAGAAATTGAAGGTGCTTTGCATCTAGTGGGCAAAGTATTATCTGAAAGTTAGAAATGAAACTTAGGATGTTAGGCAAATTTGTAATTTTAGTTTACTTAGTTTACTAGCTTGCTTTAAATTTTTTACAATCCATGTCTCCTTTTAACATTGAACATTTTTTATTCATAGTTATTAATAAATCTGTCATGGAGTTTTTCTACTAAAAACTGTTTCAAAATATAATTCAAATTATATATGTTATGCTGTGTGGTATGATTTAAAATTTGCAAGTTAATTTTTGGGTTTATTGAAAAAATAGACAATATATTAAAAAAAATTCTTAATAACAACATCGGTTTTTTTTTTTAAAAAAAAAACCAATGTTAACCTACACAAACAACATCGGTTTTTTAAAAACCCGATGTTCAAACGTTAACATCGGTTATTTAAATAACCGATGTTAACAATAATACTTTCAACGTTGGTACTTTCAACATGGGTTAGTAACCGATGTTAAAAGCTTACTTTATTGAAAGTTAGCTTACATTGTTTGCTGTACATTTTTACAAAACAACTTACACACAATCTAAATCAACATCTTGAGGAATATGAAGACTTTGGGAGGAGTGGATGGCATCTACTATGCCGCCCTCATCAACAAAGTTCTTTTGGAATACTAAGTCTTCCATGTCTTCAAAGGAATGGATGATGACTGCTAGCAGTCCATTATCAACAAGGGCAGCTTCATCACTAGATAACAACACTTCAGTGTTGTAAACCTGAAGGTAATGAAGGTTGACATCAAGAGGAACATACTTATTCCTCTAGTGAACTAGGATGACATTCGGCAAAAGAGGCAGAAGAAACTGGCCAAGGCTATTGCTAATAAAGACAAGGCTTTGGAAACTTTTGGCCTTGCTATGAAGGTTAAAAGGATCCTTAGGGAGCAGAAGGGAAAGGTCCAAACCAAAAAGCCTGCCCATCAACAAAAGGAGGAGGAAAAAATTGTTATAGAGGAGCAACGGATGAAGAAGAAACATGAAGTGCCCAGACCCTCTCTTCCAGTGTAGACTCAGAATTCTACTATGGTTTGGGTCACAGATTTTGAATGAACATTAAGGATTTCAATCTCTCTACATTCTACAGCCACTTGAATACAAATGCATGAGATTAGGGAGAGACAACATGGATAGATGGAGCCTACACAAGCTTTCACAAGAACCAAGATTTACTCTTTCAAGTTTTTCTGTATTTGATAAGTCTAGGATCTCAAATTAAGTCTTGGAAGCAATAAAGATCAATTGCCATTCAACATGGAAGGTTTTGTAACAGAAAAAATACATCAGAATACTAAAAAATCATTAAATTCTTACTCGTTACTTTTCTTGAAAAGAGAAACCTAAGCATACAAAAAGCACATCATCCTAGCCACTAGGTGTGGATTTTGTGAATGAGCTACCAGCTACCACTTAGAACTCTCTGTCGTACTTTAGACACCAAAATAAAAATGTATTATGTATAGCCCCTTTATATTAAACAAAAATACCGCACCACAAATAAGGTTAGTGTCTGTCTTTGTTGAAAATTGAAAAGAAACACACTATTAAATTGTCAAGGGTGGGAAACATTCATATTAAACAAAAATAATCAATCCACAATAAGTCTATAA
>NW_021144619.1:0-27566 GCF_004193775.1 Glycine soja | reverse complement strand
TCTGGTTCGATGGGGGCGATCTAATGCTTTGGGCCATGGAGTAGGGGCAGTCCTTGTGTCCCCGGATGATCAGTGTATTCCTTTCACGGGCCAGGGCTGGGTTTCGATTGTACCAACAATATGGCCGAATATGAAGCGTGCGCCCTTGGGATTCATGCGGCCATTGATTTTGATGTAAAGCTACTCAAAGTGTATGGAGACTCGGCTTTGGTAATACGCCAGTTGAGAGGAAAAATGGGAAACTAGGGATCCGAAGTTGATACTCTATCAAACTCACATCTTGAAGTTAGCCGATATGCTTTGACGACATTTCTTTCCACCACATACCTCAGGAAGAGAACCAAATGGCCGATGCACTAGCCACCCTGGCATCCATGTTTCACTGGCCCCACACGGGGATCTGCCGTACATCGAATTCAGATCTCAGGGCAAGCCGGCACATTGTTGTGCGATAGAGGAAGAGCGGGATGGGAAACCGTGGTACTTTCGACATCAAACAATATGTTGAGAACAAAGAATATCCACCAGGGGATTTCCGACAATGACAAAAGAACGTTAAGGAGATTGGCTACTAGTTTCTTTGTGAGTGGTACCATCCTGTACAAACGAAACCATGACATGACCCTCCTACGATGCGTAGATGCCAAAGAGGCGAACTACATGATTGAGGAAATCCACGGGGGTTCATTTGGGACACATGCCAATGGGCATGCTATGGCCAGGAAGATCCTTAGAGCCGGTTATTACTGGCTCACTATGGAAAGCGATTGCTGGGCCCATGTAAGGAAATGTCATAAATGTCAAGCATACGCGAACAATGTCAATGTTCCGCCACATCCTCTGAATGTTATGTCCGCCCCTTGGCCTTTTTCCATGCGGGGGAATAGATGTCATTGGGGGCCATCGAACCAAAGCTTCGAACGGTCCATCGCTTCATTCTTGTGGCGATAGATTACTTCACCAAATGGGTCGAAGCGGCTTCTTATACTAATGTCACGAGAAGTGTGGTGGTCAGATTCATAAAGAGGGAGCTAATTTGTTGATATGGACTCCCTAAGAAGATCAGTACTGACCATGGCACCAATCTGAACAACAAAATGATGCAGGAAATGTGCGAGGATTTCAAGATCCAGCATCATAACTCCACCCCTTATCGGCCAAAAGATGAATGGGGCTGTAGAGGCTGCAAATAAGAATATTAAGAAGATTGTTCATGAAGATGACGGTGTCATACAAAGATTGGCATAAGATGTTGCCTTTCGCCCTACACGGATATAGAACTCGGTACGAACTTCTACTGGGGGCAACGCCATACTTCCTTGGTTTATGGGATGGAAGCGGTACTCCCATTTGAGGTAGAGGTCCCCTCCCAGAAGATAATAGTGGAATCAGGCCTAGGAGAGTCAGAGTGGGCTCAAACACGATGCGACCAACTCAACCTTATTGAAGGTAAGCGTTTGACGACCATGAGCCATGGCGCCTGTATCAACAAAGGATAAAGAACGCGTTCGACAAGAAGGTACGCCCGCGCAAGTTCAACGAGGGGGACCTTGTGCTAAAAAAGATATCCCACGCTGTTAAGGATAATCGAGGGAAGTGGGCCCCGAATTCAACGAGGGGGACCTTATTTTCTGAGTTTTTTGTTCTTCTTGGTTTCCTCCAGGGATTCCCATCCGCTGTAATTGTCTCGTCACGTTTCTTTAAAAGAAGAGAAGATGGGTTGAGGCTTCAGTCCTCACTTTGGTTTTAAACATTGTGTTAGTTTGTAATAACTTGAGTCCTTTTCGCTCAGTTCATGGGGTGCCCCAAACGCTTATTTAAAAATGAACCTAACCAGCTTTCACTAAGAAGATCATTGCATTGAAAACATTCATGCATGCACATACACATGCATATTTTGTGATAACAGGGGCAGAATCGTCTTAGGCCATGGTCAGAAGTCAAGACAAAGTTGATGGCAGAATCAACCAAGGTAAGACGATGGCCCGGTCACGATTTGCTGCGCATTGTTTGCTTCCTACTTTCAGGTACTTAGGGACGGATGCAAATGGAGGATAGGGTCACGACCGACAGGTCGTCGTCCCTTCCCGGTGTTGGACAAGCAGAAAACATCGCTGCAAGGCAGCCCAGTATCCTTTGAATTTACATTAATTATTACTATTTTTTGTTTAAAATAAGTAATGAATGCCTGATCTAACTTAAGTAGGGGGGCCATGGTTGTGTTTCCCCTAAAAAAAAATTTGGCAGGTTAGCTCGCCTGGGTGAGCTGAGCTCGCCTAGGTGAGCAACCCCTGCACCAGATTATAAAAAAGGAGGGAGGGGAACGTTTTCTGCACCCAAAAACTTCCCCCCCCCCCTTCATTCAAAAAGAGAGAACTCACGAGGCTTGCGGTTTTTGCTTCCCCAAGCCACTTTTGGTTGCATTTTGCTTTCATTTTTGGTATTCCTACTCACTCCAGCAAGTAAGTATTCAATCCTTGAGTTTTTAGCTTTCCATTGGTGCCTTTTGTTCATCTTTTAGTGCTCTAAATTTTGAGAATGTACTCATATTTGTGGGGCAGTTTTGGATTGCTTTTTATGCTTGATTTGTTTGAATTGAGGGGTTGTAGGGAATGGCCTTAGGCCTATGTTGTATTTTGAAGCAATGGGGCATGCCACATTGCCCCCATTCTCTTGCAATTTATGCCTAAACATGCGCCCACCAAGTGCTCGGTGAAATGCCTCAATGACATATGAATATGGTTTTGTAAGATTGGGATTGTGGGATTGTTTTATATACATAGGGACAACATAGAGGATTCAGAATAGGTGCCCAAATGCAGTTCTAAGCTTAGAAACCCAAGCTCTTAGCTTCAATGCAAGGAAACATGGCTTATGTCTAAAAATCTAAATTTTTGTTTTGAAAGTGGAAAAACATGAAAATTAGGACATGCTTGAGAGGGTTTTCTACTAAGAATTTGGCTGCCCCCATGAGGGATACTTTGCATCTAGGAAACATGGAAAATACCTTTCAATGGTATGGATATATGGTGTGGAATTATCCCTCAAATGTATATAGATGGCATGGAATTTCCTTTTCAAATGCAAGTATGCGCATGACGTAATTAGCTTTCCAATGTGCATATAAAAAAATGTGAGTGAAACAACATAAATTTGTATGTTAAATACTTCAAATATGTATAGGTAGTTTGTGATAGCAGAATATTTAGGATGTGATTAGGTGTAAATTTTGACACAATGCCTTGAGCACGAGAATGTGTGTTCTTTTCAAAGATGTATATATATATGTGTGGTAACTAGAATGTGTTGAATGTTCTTGTATGTTGACATAAATAGTAGGATATTTTACACATACGCATGTTCATAAATGTGCTACATTAATGTGTGCATGAGTTTGTTCTAAATCGGAAAGATTAGCATATCATTTTTGTGTTAAAATAAGCATTATCCTGTAGACTAACTTTCCAAATGTTTGTCTTCATAGGAAATGGCCCCGAGGAAGCTTGCCTCAAAGAGATCTAGGAAGGACGCCGCGGCCAAAGGGACTAGTGCCGCTCCCGAGTTCGATAGCCATCGTTTCAGGAGCGCTGAGCACCAGCAGCATTTCAAAGCCATCAAGGGATGGTCCTTCCACCGAGAGAGACGCGTCCAGCTCAGGGACGACGAGTACACAGATTTTCAGGAGGAGATAGCTCGCCGGCGTTGGATGTTGCTGGTCATGCCCATGGTCAAGTTTGATCCGGATATAGTTCTCGAGTTTTACGCCAATGCTTGGCCTACAGAGGAGGGCGTACGGGCCCTCCGGTCATGGGTAAGGGGCCAGTGGATTCCTTTCGATGCAGACGCCCTCAGTGTGACATCCTGGAAATTTCTACCTGAAATTTTTGGAAACGATGTATTTTGAATGATTATATATATATATATATATATATATATATATATAAGTATTAATCAGTGTATATGCATACATGTTCTTGATAGAAGTAGGAATAGTGGGGGCAAGATATGCGGGTTAGGCTAATTAAGGAAGAGAAATCCATAACTGGGAGGTTATGGGTTAATTCTTAATTAATTAGTCTAAAAATCATCGTTTTGTGTGCGACTTAAAATTTAACGAAACCAACCTCTGAACCACGCTCGGGGTTTTATTCTGAGCGTTTTGATATATATATTGCTTGCTTTCGAAAACTGGCCCCGACGGACGCAGAGAAGCGCGAGGAACTGGAACCAGAGAAATGGCACGCAAACCGAGGCAGGATTTTAGCGTTTCAAAGGTCAGGTTTTTCTCACTTTTTGTGGCTGAGTATGAGTCACAATCAAAAGAGAAAGTGGGCCCTTGTTGCTCCACTCAAATGGGGACATGTGGCATAGCTTAAATAAAATAATAGAAAAGAGAAAACCCTTTATTTAAAACCAAAAAGCTGTATTCTCTCTCCTCACTCAGCCCAGAAATTTCAGACAGCTCTCTCTCCCTCTCCCTCACGTTGCTTTTCTCCTTCTTCTTCATCCACCATTGTTGCCCAACAAAGCTTCAACCTTTGGTGCCCATTTCTGCTCCAAATCGCGAAAGGAGGGCATTTTCGGAGTCGTGAAGCGCGTCTCTACGTGTGGGACTTCGAAATTTCAGGTTTGGGTGGACTTCTTTCTCTCTTGATTTTCGTGGGTATGGGGTTTTGGGAGATATGATGGGTAGTTTTGCTAGTTTTCTGCTTCATGATAGTTATTTGTGAAGAAATTTGTTGAAAGCATGTTGAACTTGCCATGTTTGGATGAGTTAAGCTTACCCATTCAGTTTTAGGGTTCTTATGATGATGCTTGTGATGTTTATGTGCTGAAATTGCTTATGCAAAACTGTTAGAGATGAAGGGTAGAGTTAACCTAGGGTTAGAAAGTGAGAATGTGGTGTTATGAGTGGAAAAAGAGTGAGGCCTTGAGAGTAGGAAGGTTAAATCTGGATTCTGTGGTAAATGGAGGTTAAAGTGAGTTAATCCTAGCTTGAAATGTCATTTAGGACTTATGAGAAAGCTTGGACTGTGCTAGAGAGAAAAACAAATGACCAAAGTGAACCAAGAGCCATTTCTAGGGCAAAATTGGGTGTGGAGGAGTCAAATTTTGATTCGGTGGAATTTTAGGTGTAAATCCAGTTTGAGCAAGTTTAGATTGATGTTATGGACTTGTGTGAGGTGAGAGTTTGCTTCAAATTTATCTCATTCTCAATTTCACTTCTCAAACCTAGAAAATCCATTAAATTGAGGGGTATGGGACACCTAGATTTTGTGTTGCTGTGTTTTGAAGCTTGACTTTGGTTTAGACATGATTGATACATGATTTGGGACTTGAAGGATTTGATTTGAGCAAGATTGGATGAGGGGAAGTGTGGTTTTCGAAATCTGCACTTTATGCAGAATTTTGCTGTGAAATTGTGCAGCAGAATTTTGCATAAGTGCAGAAGAAAATGCTATGTATTTTCTGGTTGTGGAAAGAGTGATGCAGAATGAGTTCTGGGTGCTTACTAGTAGATCCCAACGGTCAAAATGTAGGTTTATGTACTAGAGACTTCCAGTGAAATTTTTGAGCCGATCCAACGGTTAACGAACTAGAACGAAGGAATTGTTACTGGGGTCTTTAAGTGAGAAAAGCTGTGATTTTGGTTGGTGTTTTGGGCAGAGTTTTCTGCCTTTGCCCTGTTTTCTTGGCTGTGATAGTTTGTGTTGTTTGAATGTTGAATTACTTGGATGTTGGGGAAGCTTGGGAGGATTGATGGGGACCCGGTGTTGAGAGAAACGAGGATTTGGGCTACATGGGAGTACATGAGCTCAGTTGGAGGTGGGCAACAGGGGATGGTAGGTTTATGCGCGATTTGTGGATGTGGAAAATTTGTTGTGCACCATCGCCCGACCGCCACCTAGTACCACATGTGATGGGTACCCCATAATCCTACAAGCTTGAGATGAGGAAGTGTAGAAGGGTGAAACTTCCTGCTTTTATTCGTTGACCACAGAGTGGTACCTGGAGATATGTTGTGGGGGTCAGGAGACCTTGGGGACGTCAGGTGGGGTGCTATTGCCCAAAACCAAGCTTGACCAATCCCGACCCAACCCGGGCATAGTCAGTCAGTGAGAACCTTTGATGTACCTAAGCAGGCAAGCTCCTGGCAGTCAACAGATAAAAGGAACAAAGACCACAAAGCAAGGAGGCCTCTGGTAATCGATTACCAGTCTGTGTAATCGATTACATAGAGGAATAGGTCACTGGTAATCGATTACCAGGTATGTGTAATATATTACACAGTGCCTATTTCAGGTTTTCATGTTCTGAAGCTGTGTGATTCAAGTTTGGCCTCTGGTAATCGATTACCAAGGTTGTGTAATCGATTACCAGAGATGAAAAGCCTTAAGATACCCCTTTTTCTTGCATGTAGTGGCTATGAGACGAATTGTGTTGCGGCATAGTTAGATTCTTGTGAAAGAGTCTACCCCTATCTTTTCTTCCTTGTAGATCGTGATGGCGGCGCAGCTAATCCATGATCGAGTAGAGATGGAGTGCCTAGAGGGAGCCTGGGAGACCCTCGAAGGCAACACGAGGTGCCGATTTCGGGGCACTATTCGATTTACGGCGACTTCTTTGGTGCATCCAGATGAACCCGTGCGCACGCTTCAGCGCACTGTGGAGTGGATACTACCCACACCTACACCATACTGTCTAGCGGAGCCAGTCCAAGTGATCGAGGTGACGTCAACCGAGGAAGACCCTGAGGAGGATCCCGAGGAGCTACCTCCTGATCCTGCTGTGGATGCTTTTGACTTTGTAGAGGGTGATGAGGACCCAATTCCAGAGGTGGATTCTTCCGAGGAAGTCATGTTGGCATCTGAGGCAGACTCTATGGAGGATAGTGGCCCGAGAGAGATGGCGACCAGTGGAGGCTTTTCATCATAGTGGACAGTTCCATGGACTAGTTTTATATGCTTTTTGAGGGTGGGTGTATCTAGGACTGACTGTTAGGTTTACTCTTTTGTTTTTGTATGGGTAGACCTATTGTATAGGAATTTGATGATTGTATACATGTAGCTGAAGCCACCACTGTGGACACCTTTGCTCTGGAAGACACTATGTATTTTGTAAAACTCCCATATTTTGGACAGCTTTAAATGATGAATGCATTTATGTTTAATCTTGTTATTTGAAAGGAAAGCATTAGCAAACTTTATTTGTAAAAGAGTTTATCGACCGTATTTCATCCTTTTATTTTCACGTGACGACCTAAAGTAATGGCTGGTACATTATTCCTTTTTTAAACAACAAATAGTTTAGAGATTTCGAGTGTTAAGAAAGAAATGACTCCAAATAGAGTTGTGAACTGGCCATTCAGGACTCTATAGTGAGGATTTTCCTTCTAAACCTAATCATTGTGAAAAGAGAAAGAAATGAAAAAGAAAAAGAAGAAAAAAAAATTTACCATGGTTTTCGTTATTTAAATCATTATTATTAAACCAGTCATTAATTTAGGGACGCCACAATTGGTGGTATCAGAGCAAAAGTTGGATTCTAGTGAACCTGTTTATGGTCTTGCTGTGTGAATGCTGTGTATCTCTGAAACTTGGAAGTAGGTTTCAGGGAGTGACGTTAAGTCACACATTGTGTGCATTTCTGCCTTCTTGTCTCAAGCATGAATGTGTGACTGATTCATAGGATTGTTATGTGTATAAGTATGTATAAAGAGAGGGATGTTGTTATAACTGTCATAGCCTGTGTGGTACACTCTCTCATTAGGATTTCTTGGGTACTAATAGTTTCACTACAGGTTAGGTATGGCAGGACGTGGTAGGGATCAGAACCGTGATGTCCTCGACCGCATCACCGCTGTGCTGGAAACTCTAGTGCAGGAACGTGATGTGGAGCCGGCAGAGTATCGGGGACTCATGGCTTTCCGTAAGAACTACCCGCCAAAGTTCAGTGGAGACTATGATCCGGAAGGTGCTAGGTTGTGGTTAGCTCAGACGGAGAAGATTTTCGAGGCGATGGGTTGCCGTGAGGAGCATAAGGTCCTTTATGCGACATTTATGCTCCAAGGGGAGGCCGAGAATTGGTGGAAGTTCGTGAAGCCTTCATTTGTTGCACCTGGGGGCGTGATTCCTTGGAATGCCTTCAAGGACAAATTCCTGGAGAATTACTTCCCGTGAGATCTCAGGAAGCGGAAGGCGAGGGAGTTTCTGGATTTGAAGCAAGGAAACATGTCTGTTGGGGAGTACACGGCTAAGTTTAATGAGCTTCTGCAGTATTGGCCTCAATACCAAGATGCTCGGAATGAGGAAGATCTATGTGCTCAGTTTGAGAATGGGCTTCGGTTGGAGATCCAACAGGCGGTTAGTTATATGCAGATCACGGATTTTAATCAGTTGGTGAAAAAGTGCAGGATTTTTGAGGACAAGATGAAGGAGAGGCAAGCTAGAGGCGTTGGAGGACCTCAGAGAAACCATCCTTTTAGAGGAAATAGTAATAAGAGGATGAAGCCGTATGCTAGCAACAATGGGAAGCAACCTATGGCTACCTCCAACATAAGCCAGTCAAGGGGGACTGGGGTGCAATGCTTTCAGTGTGGGGGACCGCATCTTAAGAGGAATTGCCCACAGCTCCAGCAGACACAGGAGAACCGTTGCTATGTTTGTGGCAAGGTGGGCCATTATGCTCGAGAATGTAGGGTGACCGGAAGACCGACGGTAATTGCCAATTCCAACACCGTCAATCGTGGACCTGCTAATTCCACAAGGAGCGGTAATGTTAGCAACAACAACACTAGTGGTGGAAGACCAAAAGTACCCTCTCAAGTATTTGCTATGAGTGGTTCAGAAGCGGCTGCCTCCAACGATTTGATACGGGGTAAGTGTTTGATTGCTGATAAACTACTAGATGTACTTTATGATTCGAGTGCCACGCATTCTTTCATATCTCATGCATGTGTGGAGAGGTTGGGGTTATGTGCGACGGAGTTACCATATGATATGGTGGTGTCTACTCCGACGAGCGAGCCTGTAACCACCTCTCGGATGTGTTTGAAGTGTCCTATAATTGTTGAGGGTCGATCTTTTACGGCGGATTTGATTTGCCTACCTTTAGCTCATCTAGATGTGATCTTGGGGATGGATTGGTTATCTACTAACCATATTTTTCTATACTGTAAGGAGAAGATGTTAGTGTTTGGTGGAGATGTAGTTCCAAGTGAATCTTTGAAAGGGGATGCGGCCAACGAAGGAACGGGGGATGTTCGAACTTACATGGTGTTGTTCTCTATGTATGTGGAAGAGGACGTTGAAGTTAATAGTATACCGGTTGTGTCGGAATTTCCAGAAGTTTTTCCTGACGACATTTGTGAATTGCCACCTAAGAGAGAAGTGGAATTCATTATTGACTTGGTGCCTGGGGCAAATCCAGTGTCGATCGCGCCTTATAGAATGTCTCCGGTAGAACTAGTAGAGGTGAAGGCACAAGTGCAGGATCTTTTGAGCAAACAATTTGTTCGTCCAAGCGCATCACCGTGGGGAGCGCCGATATTGTTGGTTAAAAAGAAGGATGGAAGTATGAGGATGTGTGTAGACTACCGGCAGTTAAACAAGGTCACTATCAAGAACAAATATCCTCTACCAAGGATAGATGATTTGATTGACCAATTGAGGGGAGCGACGGTATTTTCGAAGATAGATTTGCGATCGGGGTATCATCAAATCCGAGTTAAGAAGGAAGATATCCCAAAGACTGCGTTTCGGACTCGGTATGGGCACTACAAGTATTTAGTCATGCCATTTGGAGTGACTAATGCTCCGGCTATTTTCATGGACTATATGAACTGTATATTCCATGATTACTTGGATCAGTTTGTGGTTGTGTTCATTGATGATATCCTAGTGTATTCGAGGGATAAGGAAGAGCATGAGAAGCACTTGAGGATTGTGTTGCATATCCTGAGGGATAGGAAATTGTTCGCCAAATTGTCGAAATGTGAATTTTGGTTGGAGAAAGTGCAGTTCTTGGGGCACGTGATTTCTAAGGACGGGGTCGCGGTGGATCCGAACAAGGTGGAGTCGGTTATGGAGTGGCAACAACCGACAACTCCAATGGAGGTTCGAAGCTTCTTGGGGTTGGCTGGCTATTATAGAAAATTCATTGAGGGATTTTCTAAATTGGCATTGCCCCTAACTAAGTTGACTCGTAAGAATGAGAAGTTTGTCTGGAATGAGAAGTGTAATCAAAGTTTCCAAGAGTTGAAGAGGCGGTTGACGACAGCTCCAGTGTTAATTTTGCCCGACCCTAAGAGACCATTTGAAGTGTATTGCGATGCAAGCGGGCAAGGCTTGGGGTGTGTGTTGATGCAAATGGGAAGAGTAGTGGCATATGCTTCACGTCAATTACGTCCTCATGAAGTTAACTATCCGACCCATGACTTGGAACTAGCAGCGGTGGTCTTTGCTTTAAAGATTTGGAGGCATTATTTATACGGTACTCGTTTTGAAGTTTTCAGTGACCACAAGAGTCTCAAATACTTGTTCGATCAGAAGGAACTCAATATGAGGCAACGAAGATGGATGGAGTTCCTCAAGGATTATGATTTTGGTCTTTCCTACCATCCCGGAAAGGCTAATGTAGTAGCCGATGCGCTAAGCCGAAAATCTTTACATGTGGCGACTATGATGATTTTGGAGCAGAGATTGATAGAGGAGTTCCGAGATTTGAATCTAGCAATCGAGGTACGACCCAAGAGCTTATTTGTGGGAGCATTGCGGATCACCAATGAATTCGTAGATCACATACGCGAAGCTCAAGAGGATGACCCGTTTTTGCAAGGCAAGGTATTAGATGTAATGGGGGATAAGGATGTGGAGTTTGAGAAGGACACAACCGGGTTAATTAGATTCAAGGGGAGGATATGTGTGCCATCTTTAGATGATTTGAAAGTTAAGATTTTGGATGAAGCGCATAAAAGTCGTCTTAGTTTCCATCCAGGAATGACTAAGATGTACCAAGATTTGAAGAGAAGTTTTTGGTGGCATGGCATGAAGAAAGATGTAGCTGAATATGTAGCAAGATGTTTGACATGTCAAAAGGCTAAGGCTGAGCACCAGCGACCATCAGGAGAATTGAAGCCATTGGAAATTCCGGAATGGAAATGGGAGAGCATATCTATGGATTTTGTATCTAGTTTACCCAAGACTAGTCGTGGACATGATGCTGTGTGGGTCATAGTAGATCGACTCACCAAATCTGCTCATTTTATCCCGGTGAATATGAAGTATAGAATGGAGAAGCTAGTGGAGTTGTACATCAAGGAAGTAGTAAGGTTGCATGGAATTCCTTCTAGTATTGTATCTGACAGGGATCCGAGGTTCACTTCGCGATTTTGGACAAGTCTACACGAAGCCTTGGGGACAAAGCTGAAACTTAGTTCAGCTTATCATCCTCAAACAGATGGTCAGACTGAACGAACTATTTAGACTCTAGAAGATCTACTTCGG
Organism: Glycine soja; assembly: GCF_004193775.1. NCBI lineage: Eukaryota > Viridiplantae > Streptophyta > Magnoliopsida > Fabales > Fabaceae > Glycine > Glycine soja. The sequence continues at coordinate 16,062 of NW_021144619.1, read as the reverse complement.
GCGTGTATTATAGAGCAACAAGGTAGCTGGATGGATTGTTTGCCATTGATTGAGTTTACTTACAACAATAGCTACCAAGCCAGTATTGGTATGGCTCCTTTTGAAGCTCTATATGGACGAAAGTGCAAAACTCCTATTTGTTGGTACGATGATGGAGAAGCAGTACTTCTTGGACCTGAAATGCTACAACAGATTAACGAACAAGTGAAATTGATTCGAGAGAAGATAAAAGCATCTCAGGATAGGCAGAAGAGCTATTATGATAGAAGGAGGAAGCCACTAGATTTTCAGGAAGGGGAACATGTGTTTTTGAAGGTTTCTCCCGTAAACGGGGTCGGAAGAGCTCTCAAATCTAGGAAGTTGACGCCCAAGTATCTAGGTCCATATCAGATTTTGAAGAAGGTTGGGCCTGTAGCTTATCATATCGCCTTACCTCCGAGTTTATCGAATTTGCATCCTGTGTTTCATGTCTCTCAAATGAGACGGTACAACCCAGATCCATCACATATACTTGCAGTGGACGAGGTACAAGTGAAGGATAACCTCACCTATAAAGCACAACCTCAGAAGATCACTGACCGAAGAATGAAGTCGTTGAGAGGAAAGGAGATCGCGTTGGTGAAGGTGCAGTGGGGAACCGATGAGGGTGATTCTACATGGGAGTTGGAGGATAGGATGAGAGAATTGCACCCAAGTTTGTTCATAGAGTAGTTAATTTCGGGGACGAAATTCCTAAAAGGGTGGGAGTATTGTGTCATCCAGGAAATTTCTACCCGAAATTTTTGGAAACGATGTATTTTGAATGATTATATATATATAAGTATTATTCAGTGTATATGCATACATGTTCTTGATAGAAGTAGGAATAGTGGGGGCAAGATATGCGGGTTAGGCTAATTAAGGAAGAGAAATCCATAACTGGGAGGTTATGGGTTAATTCTTAATTAATTAGTCTAAAAATCATCGTTTTGCATGCGACTTAAAATTTAACGAAACCAACCTCTGAACCACGCTCGGGGTTTTATTCTGAGCGTTTTGATATATATATTGCTTGCTTTCGAAAACTGGCCCCGACGGATGCAGAGAAGCGCGAGGAACTGGAACCAGAGAAATGGCACGCAAACCGAGGCAGGATTTTAGCGTTTCAAAGGTCAGGTTTTTCTCACTTTTTGTGGCTGAGTATGGGTCACAATCAAAAGAGAAAGTGGGCCCTTTTTGCTCCACTCAAATGGGGACATGTGGCATAGCTTAAATAAAATAATAGAAAAAGAGAAAACCCTTTATTTAAAACCAAAAAGCTGTATTCTCTCTCCTCACTCAGCCCAGAAATTTCAGACAGCTCTCTCTCCCTCTCCCTCACGTTGCTTTTCTCCTTTTTCTTCATCCACCATTGTTGCCCAACAAAGCTTCAACCTTTGGTGCCCATTTCTGCTCCAAATCGCGAAAGGAGGGCATTTTCGGAGTCGTGAAGCACGTCTCTACGTGTGGGACTTCGAAATTTCAGGTTTGGGTGGACTTCTTTCTCTCTTGATTTTCGTGCGTATGGGGTTTTGGGAGATATGATGGGTAGTTTTGCTAGTTTTCTGCTTCATGATAGTTATTTGTGAAGAAATTTGTTGAAAGCATGTTGAACTTGCCATGTTTGGATGAGTTAAGCTTACCCATTCAGTTTTAGGGTTCTTATGATGATGCTTGTGATGTTTATGTGCTGAAATTGCTAATGGAAAACTGTTAGAGATGAAGGGTAGAGTTAACCTAGGGTTAGAAAGTGAGAATGTGGTGTTATGAGTGGAAAAAGAGTGAGGCCTTGAGAGTTGGAAGGTTAAATCTGGATTCTGTGGTAAATGGAGGTTAAAGTGAGTTAATCCTAGCTTGAAATGTCATTTAGGACTTATGAGAAAGCTTGGACTGTGCTAGAGAGAAAAACAAATGACCAAAGTGAACCAAGAGCCATTTCTAGGGCAAAATTGGGTGTGGAGGAGTCAAATTTTGATTCGGTGGAATTTTAGGTGTAAATCCAGTTTGAGCAAGTTTAGATTGATGTTATGGACTTGTGTGAGGTGAGAGTTTGCTTCAAATTTACCTCATTCTCAATTTCACTTCTCAAACCTAGAAAATCCATTAAATTGAGGGGTATGGGACACCTAGATTTTGTGTTGCTGTGTTTTGAAGCTTGACTTTGGTTTAGACATGATTGATACATGATTTGGGACTTGAAGGATTTGATTTGAGCAAGATTGGATGAGGGGAAGTGTGGTTTTCGAAATCTGCACTTTATGCAGAATTTTGCTGTGAAATTGTGCAGCAGAATTTTGCATAAGTGCAGAAAAAAATGCTATGTATTTGCTGGTTGTGGAAAGAGTGATGCAGAATGAGTTATGGGTGTTTTCTAGTAGATCCCAACGGTCAAAATGTAGGTTTATGTACAAGAGACTTCCAGTGAAATTTTTGAGTCGATCCAACGGTTAACAAACTGGAACGAAGGAATTGTTACTGGGGTCTTTAAGTGAGAAAAGCTGTGATTTTGGTTGGTGTTTTGGGCAGAGTTTTCTACCTTTGCCCTGTTTTCTTGGCTGTGATAGTTTGTGTTGTTTGAATGTTGAATTACTTGGATGTTGGGGAAGCTTGGGAGGATTGATGGGGACTCGGTGTTGAGAGAAACGAGGATATGGGCTACTTGGGAGTACATGAGCTCAGTTGGAGGTGGGCAACAGGGGATGGTGGGTTTATGCGCGATTTGTGGATGTGGAAAATTTGTTGTGCACCATCGCCCGACCGCCACCTAGTACCACATGTGATGGGTACCCCATAATCCTACAAGCTTGAGATGAGGAAGTGTAGAAGGGTGAAACTTCCTGCTTTTATTCGTTGACCACAGAGTGGTACCTGGAGATATGTCGCGGGGGTCAGGAGACCTTGGGGACGTCAGGTCGGGTGCTATTGCCCAAAACCAAGCTTGACCAACCCCGACCCAACCCGGGCATAGTCAGTCAGTGAGAACCTGTGATGTACCTAAGCAGGCGAGCTCCTGGCAGTCAACAGATAAAAGGAACAAAGACCACAAAGCAAGGAGGCTTGTGTGGTGGCTGGCCAGCTGTGAATCTTGTGTGATATATGGGTTATGGCCTCTGGTAATCGATTACTAAGGGTGGGTAATCGATTACAAGGCTTAAAAATGAAGACAGGAGGCTAAGATGGTCTCTGGTAATCGATTACCAGGCTTGAAAACGAGGTCAAGAAGCTATGGGGGCTTCTGGTAATCGATTACCAAGGGGGTGTAATTGATTACCAAGCTTAGAATTGAAGGCAGCAGGTTGTAGAGGCCTCTGGTAATTGATTACCAGTCTGTGTAATCGATTACACAGAGGAATGGGTCACTGGTAATCGATTACCAGGTATGTGTAATCGATTACACAGTGCTTATTTCAGGTTTTCATGTTCTGAAGCTGTGTGATTCAAGTTTGGCCTCTGGTAATCGATTACCAAGGCTGTGTAATCGATTACCAGAGATGAAAAGCCTTAAGATACCCTTTTTTCTTGCATGTAGTGGCTATGAGACGAATTGTGTTGCGGCATAGTTAGATTCTTGTGAAAGAGTCTACCCCTTTCTTTTCTTCCTTGTAGATCGTGATGGCGGCGCAGCTAATCCATGATCGAGTAGAGATGGAGTGCCTAGAGGGAGCCTGGGAGACCCTCGAAGGCAACACGAGGTGCCGATTTTGGGGCACTATTCGATTTACGGCGACTTCTTTGGTGCATCCAGATGAACCCGTGCGCACGCTTCAGCACATTGTGGAGTGGATACTACCCACGCCTACACCATACCTTCTAGCGAAGCCAGTCCAAGTGATCAAGGTGACGTCATCTGAGGAAGACCCTAAGGAGGATCCCGAGGAGCTACCTCCTCAGCCTGCTGTGGATGCTCTTGACTTTCTAGAGGGTGATGAGGACCCACTTCTTGAGGTGGATTCTCCCGAGGAAGTCATGTCGGCATCTGAGGCAGACTCTACGGAGGATAGTGGCCCGAGAGAGATGGCGACCAGTGGAGGCCCTTCATCATAGTGGACAGTTCCATGGACTAGTTTTATATGCTTTTTGAGGGTGGGTGTATCTAGGACTGACTGTTAGGTTTACTCTTTTGTTTTTGTATGGGTAGACCTATTGTATAGGAATTTGAAGATTGTATACATGTGGCTGAAGCCACCACTGTGGACACCTTTGCTCTGGATGACACTATGTATTTTGTAAAACTCCCATATTTTGGATAGCTTTAAATGATGAATGCATTTATGTTTAATCTTGTTATTTGAAAGGAAAGCATTAGCAAACTTTATTTGTAAAAGAGTTTATCGACCGTATTTCATCCTTTTATTTTCACGTGACGACCTAAAGTAATGGCTGGTACATTATTCCTTTTTTAAACAACAAATAGTTTAGAGATTTCGAGTGGTAAGAAAGAAATGACTCCGAATAGAGTTGTGAACTGGCCATTCAGGACTCTATAGTGAGGATTTTCCTTCTAAACCTAATCATTGTGAAAAGAGAAAGAAATGAAAAAGAAAAAGAAGAAAAAAAAATTTACCATGGTTTTTGTTATTTAAATCATTACTATTAAACCAGTCATTAATTTAGGGACACCACACTCAGTCAGTTCCTGGGATATCCGCTAGTATTGGAGGAGGGCTAGGAGTGCGAATACGGCCAGAGGAGGAACCAGGCCAATGGATTTGATGAGGAGGCCATCGCTCAGCTGCTATGCATACCAGGTCAAGATTTTGCCTGGACCGCTGTCGGGAGACGGGTGCGAATCATACGCACCAACATGACTACCTTGACCCAGACATGGATGGCGTTGCTGCTCAGCAACATCCTGCCCAGCGATCATAATTCCGACCTCCCTCTGCCGAAGTGTCAGCTGGTGTATGCCATCCTGACACGGATGAACATTCATGTGGCTCAACTGATCGCTGATGCCATTTATTTATTTGTAATTATGCCACCTACCAGGCACCTTCTAGACCCAGATAAGTCTAACAGGGCCCTGGGTTTTTCAACATTGATCACGGGTCTCTGCCAGTCGTTCAGGGTTCCTGTCACACCTAGTAAGGTGATTCGACTGCCGATCACCCGGGCTTTCATAGAGAAGTATTACACGCCCAGACAGGCGCAGGGTGGCGACCCGCAGGCCCCAGATGCACCGCCGCCACCTCCTCAGGCTGACCCAGCTGGGTCATTTGACACGGAGCGGTATTTACGGCATTTGGTTTGCCAGCAGGCGGCCATCCACAGGGCGCACTTGCAGACCCATGACTGCCTCTACCAGCTCAACCTTAGCCTGCAGAGCCAGGGTTTCCCTCCTTTTCCATGCCCTACTCCGGATCAGTTCAGGGCAGAGGTCGCATGGCCCGGGGATTGGCCTGAGGCCCAGGCAGGGGAGGCACCCGCAGAGGCTCCCGGCGATGCAAATGAGGCCCGCATGGACGAGGAGATGACCGATTTGCTCGATTTCTTGGGAGGGAGCGAAGCCACATGATCGGGAGGTCCCTAGATGCATATTCTCTTTTTATGTTTCCTTTTTTATCTGTTATGTATCATTTTGTTTTTTGTATAAACCGAGGGACTAATGTTTGTTTCCTTTTGATTGACTCTTGTTTTGTGCATACATGTCATGTAAACTGATACGTTAGTGCTTACTTCGTTGTTGTCAATAGTGTTTGTTAAAATTCCGGAACCGTGTAGAGTTTTTCATTTAGGAACGTCGTCCTAAAAATAAGATGAACCAAAAATCCTGATAAAAAGAAAGAAGCGTTGTGAACAAATGTCGTGTCTATGTATATAAAGAAAAGAAAATAGTTTTTTATATATGTAAAAGAAAATAGAAGGATTTTGTGTGTGTAAATAATGTGTGAAAAGAAATTTTTGTGTATATGAACGACAAGTGTATGTAAAGAATTTTTTGTATAAACTACGGGTGTGTGTTGGAAAAAATGAAAAAAGGAGATCTTTGAACATAAATAGGGTTTGTATATAGACCGTGTTGACATAAAGAGAAAGGGTTTTAATGCGTGTGTGCACAGAAAAAGTTCGTTATGTATAGGAATGTAGGTGTACAAAGGAAAGTTGTTCTCATAGAGGGCAATGGATGTATAGTTTTTTGTGAATATAAAAAAAAAAGAGAAAAGAAAAAAACAAAAAGGAAAAAGAAAGAAAGACCTCGAAGGTCGGCATGTTATGGCTAGGAAGCATAAATCATTCGTAGAGAGCAAACATATCTTCTGGAAACAAGGGACTGACGCTAAGAGTTTATTTTCCTGAATAACCGAGATAAGAATGGATGGATTCATTGAACTGATGAAAGGACATAATTTGGAAACGTTGGGTCTGTTTGTGTAAATTCCCAACTGTAGTATCACAATGCCATAAACGGGATGCTTGAGTGCCCACCTGGCTGTGGCCATGACTAATTTTGCACATTGTTTCCAAATCATCATTGTTGTGCGTGCCTTGTGGAATAATATGGAAGTTCGGCCCGAGACCGACACCTTGACACACGAATTTGTTTTGCCCTAGATATCATGATCGGGCTCCCACAATAAAAGACCCCATTGAGACACAACCTTAGACTATTTTGAACCTTGGCCTATAAAAAGAATCCTCATCCTTTCCCCCGAAGCAAAGGACAGCGGAATCTCCTCAAGGGAGAGCAAATAGATTGCTAAAACCCGATCTCCCAAAGAGAGAAATGGAGAGGGAGGAATGAAAAGAAAGAAAAGGAAGAAATGAAAAGAAGGAAAATAAAAAATGAAAAGAAAGGAAAAGAAGGATTCCCGATCAAAAGATTGGAAGAAAGTAAAAAGGAAAGATCGGAGGAAAACAGAGTAATTCCCAATCAATGAAAGAAAGAGAACAGAAAATCTTCAGACCAGATAAATTTTCGGCAAGGTAAGTGACTGCCGGCAAAGGAAAACCCATTTTTTAGTGGTTCTTCCTTTCGGATTTCCATTCAAAGTCATTCTCGACTGGCGATATCCCGCCCCACATAAACAAATAGGAAAAGACCGAAACACCCAACTTCCTCTTCGAAAACACTACCCTTGAGAAAATCCTATTGATCCGTGATCGCACGTGTGATCTTTGATTCGATAGGAAATCGTGTGCAAAATAAAGTCATGGTGCAGTTATGGTTTGGGGTTAGGGTAAAACACTTGCCTGTGTGAGTTTGTATACACTATGAGTGATTTATTCCCAGTTTCAGCTTAACCCGATGTTTCCCTTGAATGTTCATCTAAAAGCTAAATGTTGACGTCCTGCCCTTCATTTACGGTTACAAGGAAGATTACCCTTGGCATGGGTATATTGCTTCTCTAAGATATGGTGCTCTCGCGAATGATTTATTTTTCTTTGCAAAAAGCATGTTTGCCTTTTTAGGTGGAAAAAAACCCGATAGACCATTCGGTCCTGCCAACAAATTTTATTCGGAGCCCCATGAATTGATTGTCATTCATGCATCCTCCACCAACGAGTCTGAAGCCCCGCGAATTGATTACCTAGCGCTGTTCGCCAATTCTCCATTCTCCACTTTTATTCGGAGCCCCATGAATTGATTGTCATTCATGCATCCTCCACCAACGAGTCTGGAGCCCCGCGAATTGATTGCCTAGCGCTGTTCGCCTATCCTCCATTCTCCACTTTTATTCGGAGCCCCATGAATTGATTTTCATTCATGCATCCTCCACCATCGAGTCTGGAGCCCCGCGAATTGATTGCCTAGCGCTGTTCGCCTATCCTCCATTCTCCACTTTTATTCGGAGCCCCATGAATTGATTTTCATTCATGCATCCTCCACCATCGAGTCTGGAGCCCCGCGAATTGATTGCCTAGCGCTGTTCGCTTATCCTCCACCCTCGAAATCTTGTTCGGAGACCCATGAATTGATTTCCTAGCGCTATTCATGCGTCCTCCACCATCAGGTGCGGAGCCTCCGGTGATTGGGAAATGTGGTTTTTGTTATTTTCCCGATCGTTTCCTTCGCCAAACATGTGTATATATGTATATTATGTTATTGGTGTTTTTGTTGTTTGTGTTTTGTTTTGTGTTGTGCAGAAAAAAGAAGAAGAAGGAGAGACGGGAGTCATCATAGACTAATCATGGAAAGGGCAAAGACGGACGAAATCAGTGTTTTATCTTTGCTTTCCTCTTATCTCCGATAAAAGGTAAGTAAAGAGGGGCAACTGTCATACCCAAATTTCGTCCGGGGACTATTGCTTGATGGCATGCAACCTTTGATTGACCGCTTCGAAGTACTTGGCACCTTTTGTTGCACAATATGTGAAGTCCCGAGATGCGTCGGAAATCAAAAGGAAGCGTGGTTACGCCATCCGTGAAATTCTGTAATTTGACGGAAACCAAAAGGAAGTATTGTTACGCAATCCGTGAGTTTCCGTAACTTTTTCGAAAGCTAAAATACATGATCCGTAAGGATCTGTAACCTTACGGAAAGAAAATAAGTGTCGTTACGAAATTCGTAAAGTTCTGTAACGTTACGGAAAAAGAATCACCAAAAAAGTAAAGGGGGTGTATTTAGTAAAAAAAGGGTGTAAATAGCAACCAGGCCCACTTGGGCCTTCCAGATTCTTCCTCCAGAAGGCGGTTGCTTCTGGAGGAAGCAACCTGGCTCGCCTGGGCGAGCTGGGTGGCAAGCTCCTCCCCTATTTTGCTATAAATAGGGGGAGGAATGAAGAAGGAAGGGGTTCAGCCTTCTTGGCACTTCGTATTCTCTTGAAATTGCTGAGGAAAATTGTTTCCGTGAGGAAAATCCAAGCCGAGGCGCTTCCGTAACATTTCCATAACGTTTCCGTGGGTAATTACGCGAAGATTTTCAACCGTTCTTCGACATTCATCGTTCGTTCTTTGTTTTTCTTCGGTCTTCAACCGGTAACTACCCCAAACCGAGCTTTTCAATTCATTCTATGTACCCGTGGTGGTCCCCATTTGTTTCGTGTACTTTTATTTCTCGTTTCATTTACTTTCCGTACCCTCTTTTGACTTGCTTCAGTCATTTATTTAAGTCATTTCTCGCCTAATCAAAAAATAAAATAAATTTCCACCGATCATTTGATTTGTAATATCCGTTAATTTCTGTTAAAATGAAATCCGACCGTTCGGTCGTGCTGTAACCACGTTGGAAATAAAAAAAGAGGTAAAATAATAATATAATAATAAAAAAATACCTTTTAGTAAAATAAAGCAAAAAAAAATCAATCGGACGTTTCTCTTTGGGATTTCTCTTTCTTAATTGAATTGACTAATAACTAAAGTGAAACTAAGGCTAAAATCAACCCGCAAAGTCAAGCTCGTCCACAAAAAATCATTAAGAAAGGATTTGAAAGTTTATTATCTCAATTTTTCTTACCAAGTAAATGGATCATTTTTAAGGTCCAACGCCTTAAGATGATCACCTTCCAAGTAAAAAGAATCGCTTGATTCACCCTTAAAGAAGAACTACGTAGGTCTGATTTCCTCTTCGATGGAGGGTACGTAGGAGCAAGAGCTCCGCTTTTGTCGACCTCAAAAAATAAAAAGAAATAAAAGTTAAGGTAACACAATTTCCACAATTCTAAAAAATAAGGTTGTTGTCCTTTGAGACAAACGTGAGAGGTGCTAATACCTTCCTCAAACGCAAATACAACTTCCGAACTTGGAATTTTCTTTTTGACTGGTTTCCTTCGGTTTTTCTGACATTTTCTACAAATAAATGTTGGTGGCGACTCCACGCATCTTTCCTCCCTTGGAAAGCGCACCTGTGACCCTCGCCTCGCTCGCCCGCAAACGGGCATGTTGCGACAAAAACATTAGACCTACACTTCTTCTATATTACACTAATTCCTCAAACCCTATGTTGAAAGAACCAGCACAAGGACAAGGACAAGCGTGAATTATAATAGAAGCAGAGGAAATAAGGGGGGACACAGAGGATGGGATTTTTGTGCTTTTGTGGAAACTTAAGATACCACCTAAGGCAGCGGTATTTACATGGCGGCTTATCAAAGACCGCTTACCAATGAAGATGAATCTAAGAGGGAGACAAGTAGAGATAAGTGACCCAATGTTCCCGTTATGCAACAATTCGGAGGAGGTTGCAGCACACCTTTTCTTCAATTGCAGTAAGGTCCTCCCCTTGTGGTGGGAGTCACTCTCATGGGTTAATTCAGTGGGTGCTTTCCCGAAAGAACAAAAAGATCATTTCATGCAGCACAGCAGAAGGAATGCTACACGAACAAAAGATATAAGATGGAGCTATTGGTGGATAGCCCTCACAAGGACCATATGGCAACATAGAAATAAGGTGGTCTTTGATAACCAAACTTTTAATGCAAGCAAGCTGATGGACGAAGCGCTTCTTCTAGTCTAGTCCTGGCTTAAAGCTATGGAGAAAGATTTCGATACACATTTTAATCAGTGGTCTTCCAATTTGACAGATGCCTTTGTGTAATTAGAAAGGGAGCGTACATGCTGAGACCTCTTCCAAGAATTGAATGGATCATACGTCTTGATCCTATATGTCACAAAGGGTCATTTTAGAAGACCACGAAAATAACATGTTATGCAACCCCTTAAAATCGCATGTCAGCTATTTCCATTAGTAATTGTATGATATTGCGACAAAAGGACATAATAAAGATCATAGTAGAGGGCTCAAAAGAACAATTACATGCCATGAATAAAAAGGAAAAACGCATACATGTTTTCAGGCATCATACATGTTTGTCATTTGTGGAATTTGAAAAACATTTTTAAAACTATTATAATAAATATCAATTACTAGAAAAAATAAACAAACCTGCAAATAATTAAAGGAGTTCTTCCCAATGTGATTCTTTGGTGCCTGATTCAGCCAGAAAAATAATAAAACTTTAGTCAATCAACCACATCTATGACAAAAATTTGCCTAATATGTACAAAATAATTTGTGCCAATCAACTTCATATTATAAAAAAATAAATTGCAAGGCATTTACTAAAGAAAGTAGTGAAGACAGAGTTCCAAGACTATTCAACCCCAGCTTAGATAATCTGTCGTAGACTACCCTAGTATGAATAGTTTTTCCTAGAATTTTGGTTCCCAAATATCTCCAATTTCCACTTTTAATATATTCCTTGGTAAAATATTCAGCAACTGCTCCAAAATAGCATGGGACTAGTGACTTTGGAAATGGAAATAGTGACTCCAAATATTCTGTTTTTGAAAAATCAGAAAGACCAAATAAAGAGAGAAAGGTTGTGGAAGAATGCAACTGACAGAACAAGTATGACTAAAAGGAAAATTATCAAATATCCTGTAGCTTGGAAAGAGAAGCAAAAGAGATTCAAAGAAGCTACAAAATACGACATAACTGTTCAATATCCTCTACAAAATCAAGAGTCCACTAAAAGAAACTGACAACAGCAACATTCAAACCCCCTATTTTATCCCCACCCATAACAAAAAAAAAACTCCACCCAAGTAAATTGAAATAAGCTCATAACTGAGAAATGCAAACATAAGCAAGAGGAAAATCATGAATAATCCATCATATACAATCCACTTTCTTGCTTTATTTATTTTGACAGAAAGAAAATATTCATTTTTGTAAAAGCAAAAGGCAGTTCTTCCAACAAAACCTATGGATCCTCAATGGCAATAACACTTAGTTGTCCTATGTTTAAAAACCCTGAGAAATGACAATGGGAAAAGTTTAATAACCTATAGGGGATAAATTATACAGCATAACTGAAAATAACATTATTTCACAACCAACAATTTCATTTATTCATCCAGTACGCCTGTCTTGTAAAATTTTGCTTGTCATTCCAGTTAATGTCATGCTGTATTTGAATATATAATTGGATTTTAAGTTTTTTTGTCTTAATCTAATGTATCTTCCACTTGAGACAATCTTTAATTTCCAACTCAGATGACCATTATTGACAGTAAAACTCTCCCTTCAAGTATTTAAGACAACTATGTACTAGGATTCGAACAAAGTAATTGGATTTTAAGTTGAAGCAATATGTTTGACAATGTTTGCATTGTTGGATAAAATATTGAATTTTACTAGTAACAAAACATAAATGATACATCACTTCAAAATTAGTTTTAACCAAGATTGATTTCAAAAAAACCATTTTATCCAAATCATTTTAAAACTTTTATTAATAAACATACAAACACGAGCAAGAATTTAATAACACTTTTCATATATTAAAGAAATTGGAATATTAGTGAAAATAACAGAGAGTAACAAGATGTTACTCCTACAAGACCTGATGCTTTTGGTCTTTCTGCATTATTTTTAGTAGTGGAAAGTGGAAACTATATGATCTTAAGGTATATATGCCCTAAAGATCTCATAAGAATCCTTGTTAAGAAAGATCAAAGAACTGAAAGTGCTAATATCCTGCCAAGTTTAGTTGATTGCAGAGTTTTAAGAGTTGTTGTAATACTTTATTTTATATTGTTTTATCTTAATTTTAGGCACATGTAATTTTTGGTTTTAGATTTAAGATAACTATCTTAATCTTTCAAAAAAATTCCGATGACCCTAGTTATTGAACTTGTTTTGCTGTCTTTTTTGTTCTCTTTTATTTCTTACTTATCATGCAGCTGGTATATTACCTAGTTTCCTTGGTTCTTTTATTAGTCTTCTCAAGAGGAGGCTATAAAACAGAAGGATGTCCTGGCTACAGAAGTTTCCTCTCTTAGAGGAGAGTTGCAACAAGTAAGAGATGAGCGAGACTGACAATTATCTCAAGTACAAACTTTAAGTTCTGAATTAGAGAAAGTTAAAGAATATAGGAAGCACTCCTCCACTGAATTGGACAGCTTGACCTTAAAAGCTAATGATCTGGAGGTAGGTTTGTATACCCTATTTGTTTTAATTAAATATCACACCATTCTGTTATTGTGGAGTCATGAGAGGATGAGCTTCCTTCCTCCAGGAAAAATGTTCTTTGAAAGATAATCAGATAAAGGCATTGGAAGAGCAACTAGCAACTACAGAGAAGAAACTACAGGTAATCAAGAATTTTTTTTAATAGTTGTATACTACTAGGTATAGAACCATTTGATATATTTGTTAGATAAAGAATGTGAAATTTTACCTAATTGCTTAATTCTTTAGTTGGTCCTTGACATATACATTATGATGATTATTTATCTTATTCATAGATTTTGTTCCTTGTTAGGTGTCTAATATATCTGCATATGAGACAAGGACAGAGTACAAAGGACAACAAAAATTTGTGAATGAGTAGCAAAGACGCTTAGCAGATGCAGAATATAAACTTATAGAAGAGGAGAGGCTGAGGAAAAAATTACATAATACCATTTTGGTAATTCCCTGAACCAAAACGTTGATAATAATAATTGACACCTTAATAATCTTCATATTAACAGGAGTTAAAAGGGAACATTCGTGTATTCTGTCGAGTGAGGCCTTTATTAGCTGATGAAAGTTGTAGCACAGAAGGCAAGATTTTCAGTTATCCAACCTCAATGGAAACTTCTGGATGAGCCATTGACCTAGCCCAAAATGGTATATTTGTTGTGATGATGTATTTTAAACAATTCTTATTTCATTTTCCTTGAATTAGATTGTGCTGTAAAAATATCAACTCATGTTGCTCTTGTTTTGTTCTTAGGCCAAAAACATTCTTTTACATTTGATAAAGTTTTTACACCAGAGGCATCACAAGAAGAAGTTTTTGTAGAAATTTCACAGCTTGTACCAAGTGCTTTTGATGGTTACAAGGTAATTTCAAAGTTCTTCTGTCATCTCTAAAGCGCTATTCATTTAAAATCGTATATACATATGGATCAACCATTTAATGCACTATTACTAGTCAATTTTGGAAAAGCAGAATTCTAAAACCCTTTATTTTCTATACTCACTTTCATGTTGTATTGTATTTTTGCCCTTCTTTGCCCTATTATTCTTTGGTTCTGACATATCAGTGTTGTGAGACAAATGTCTATCTGTTAGATTTGGTGTTGGAAGTTGCCTTTCTAGCATGAATGTTTGTAAATCAATATATATACTATATACATTGATGTCTAATAATATGGTGATGTTTTTTCTTTTCCAGGTTTGCATCTTTGCCTGTGGTCAGACAGGGTCAGGGAAAACCTATACAATGATGGGAAGGCCTGGACATCTAGAGGAGAAGGGCTTGATACCTCGTTCATTAGAGCAAATATTTCAAACAAAGCAGTCTCAACAACCTCAAGGCTGGAAATATGAAATGTAGGTAACAGAGTATTTTTCTTCTTAATTTTTCACCATTGCAATGTGTATAAAATTTTAAATATGACACAGAATTGCTGATAAGGTTTTCCTTGCAAAATTTACAGGTGTCAATGTTGGAAATATACAATGAAAGGATCCGTGATCTGATATCTACAACAACACGCATGGAAAATGGTACTCCTGGAAAACAATATACAATCAAACATGACGCAAATGGAAATACACAAGTTTCTGATCTCAAAGTAGTGGATGTTCATAGTGCTAAAGAGGTTGCATTTCTTTTAAATCAACCTGCAAATAGCAGGTAACTAATTTCTAGTGTTTATTCTATTGTCTTGTAAGGTGTAATAAACTAATTTCTAGTGTTTATTCTATTGTCTTGTAAGGTGTAACAAACTATTGCATCTTTTAGCTATATATGAAGGTGATGCTATGCTGTCCTAATTAAGGAGATAATAAATTTTACACTCTTCACAATTTTTCAAGTTGGACACAGAGGCAAATCGCATGCACTAATATAAGATGTCGTTGCCCATTCTCTATGGCTTTCTTTCCCTATTCCAAATTTCCAATAGTTTTTTTGGTCTAGATTAAAGTTATCATTCACTAAGACAATCTTATTGGAATCTAATAAAATGAGTACAAAACCAAATTTCCAATAGCTAACAAGCCACAGTTAACAATGACAGAATCAACATCCAGAATTCTGCATCTATGTTGACACATTTATCATAAAAATACAATATCTATTTAAAATTAAAAATATATGAAGATTGGTTTTATTATTAGGAATTGCATACCATAATTTTAATATTATGCAGGCGCTGAAGAACAAAATAACATTATTTCTATGAGTTGACAATTTGAACTAAACACAGGTATGAAATATGAGAATACGAAAAAGTCTGAAGAGAGCCCATATAATAACAACCTGGAACCAATAGAAACAGATGCAAACTGTATTTCAGATTCAGAAGATACGCACCTTTTTGTACTTAGTTTCTATGAGTGACCTTTTCGTACTTAGTTCCAAATAGCAGCCTGCAGTTGATAGATGTATACTATAGTAACTTGTTTCACACAATTTATTTTTTTCAAAGGATGGTTATAACAATACATTTTTCCCGAGCAAAGTTTCCCCACGATAAGTGTGAACAACACTAGTACAGTAACATGAACAATGAGTGGAAAGGGATTGCAGCATGTTCGGAAATCACTTTCTCAATATCAGCGTCTTAGAGCATGTTTGGAAATCAAATGGGATACCAATTGGGAAAGAGGGTTTGTAGTTTATGTAAAGGTACAACCACAAACAATTCAAATACTAACAATTAAACACAAAAGGGCACGATTTTCACTTATTTTGCTTCAAATCCTTTTTGCATATTGAAGATATTCAAGCATTACCAAAGAACAACTCAAAAACCCTTAATACTATAACATATTGAACCATTACCAAAACAGAACTCAAAAACTTCGACATCCTTACCTTCAGGAACACTTGAAAGGTGGCAACGCCACTCAAAAAGGCATGACTTCGGCTACGTGGCGGTGGTGGGAGCAGCAGGTCCACTTCGGCTTCAAGTACTTCACGGCGGGAAACAAAACGTCAGGGTGGTAGCGGGATGGAGTTCACGGCGGGATGAAGTAGTTCAGGCAATAGCGGTGGCGCTAGGTTTTTGGAGGGTACGAGAGAGGGTGTTACCGCGAGACTATATAAACTACAAAATTTACGACCGGTGTTTAATGACATCGACTTTGTATGTGACTATTTCTAG
>NW_021144618.1:0-14745 GCF_004193775.1 Glycine soja | reverse complement strand
TCGCGGCTGACAAGCCCGTTGACACGCAAGATTTACGTCATCTTCCGCGCTCACAGATCTGTCATACTGACATTTGAGTCACGCTGACGGGCGGAAATACCCGAGTGGTTATCCGTATAAACTTTTTTTTTGCTGTCTGTAAGACGAAAAGCCTGATAGCATGCAGAGACTAACGTCGTCTTCTGCGCCCTTCGTCAATCGCGGCCGACAAGCCCGTTGACACGCGGAGATTTACGTCATCTTCCGCGCTCACAAGATCTGTCATACTGACATTTGAGTCACGCTGACGGGCAGAAATACCCGAGTGGTTATCCGTATAAACATTCTTTTTTACTGTCTGTAAGACGAAAAGCCTGATAGCACGCAGAGACTAACGTCGTCTTCTGCGCCCTTCGTCAATCGCGGCCGACAAGCCCGTTGACACACAGAGATTTACGTCATCTTCCGCGCTCACAGATCAGTCATACTGACCATTTGAGTCACGCTGACGGGGGAAAATACCCGAGTGGTATCCGTATAAACATTCTTTTTTCTGTCTGTAAGACGAAAAGCCTAATAGCACGCAGAGACTAACGTCGTCTTCTGCGACCTTCGTCAATCGCAGGCTGACAAGCCCGTTGACACGCAAGATTTACGTCATCTTCCGCGCTCACAAGACTGTCATACTGACATTTGAGTCACGCTGACGGGCGGAAATACCCGAGTGGTTATCCGTATAAACATTCTTTTTTGCTGTCTGTAAGACGAAAAGCCTGATAGCACGCAGAGACTAACGTCGTCTTCTGCGCCCTTCGTCAATCGCGGCCGACAAGCCCGTTGACACGCGGAGATTTACGTCATCTTCCGCGCTCACAAGATCTGTCATATGACATTTGAGTCACGCTGACGGGCGAAAATACCCGAGTGGTTATCCGTATAAACATTCTTTTTTGCTGTCTGTAAGACGAAAAGCCTGATAGCACGCAGAGACTAACTTCGTCTTCTGCGCCCTTCGTCAATCGCGGCCGACAAGCCCGTTGACACACAGAGATTTACGTCATCTTCGCGCTCACAGGATCAGTCATACTGACATTTGAGTGACGCTGACGGGGGAAAAACCCGAGTGGTTATCCGTATAAACATTCTTTTTTTCTTTCTGTAAGATGAAAAGCCTAATAGCACGCAGAGACTAACGTCGTCTTCTGCGACCTTCGTCAATCGCGGCTGACAAGCCCGTTGACACGCAAAGATTTACGTCATCTTCCGCGCTCACCAGATCTGTCATACTGACATTTGAGTCACGCTGACGGGCGGAAATACCCGAGTGGTTATCCGTATAAACTTTATTTTTTGCTGTCTGTAAGACGAAAAGCCTGATAGCATGCAGAGACTAACGTCGTCTTCTGCGCCCTTCGTCAATCGCGGCCGACAAGCCCGTTGACACGCGGAGATTTACGTCATCTTCCGCGCTCACAAGATCTGTCATAGTGACATTTGAGTCACGCTGACGGGCGGAAAATACCCGAGTGGTTATCCGTATAAACATTCTTTTTTGCTGTCTGTAAGAAGAAAAGCCTGATAGCACGCAGAGACTAACGTCGTCTTCTGCGCCCTTCGTCAATCGCGGCCGACAAGCCCGTTGACACACAGAGATTTACGTCATCTTCCGCGCTCACAAGATCAGTCATACTGACATTTGAGTCACGCTGACGGGGGAAATACCCGAGTGGTTATCCGTATAAACATTCTTTTTTTCTGTCTGTAAGACGAAAAGCCTAATAGCACGCAGAGACTAACGTCGTCTTCTGCGACCTTCGTCAATCGCAGCTGACAAGCCCGTTGACACGCAAAGATTTACGTCATCTTCCGCGCTCACAAGACTGTCATACTGACATTGGAGTCACGCTGACGGGCGGAAATACCCGAGTGGTTATCTGTATAAACATTCTTTTTTGCTGTCTGTAAGATGAAAAGCCTGATAGCACGCAGAGACTAACGTCGTCTTCTGCGCCCTTCGTCAATCGCGGCCGACAAGCCCGTTGAAACGCGGAGATTTACGTCATCTTTCGCGCTCACAAGATCTGTCATAGTGACATTTGAGTCACGCTGACGGGCGAAAATACCCGAGTGGTTATCCGTATAAACATTCTTTTTTGCTGTCTGTTAGACGAAAAGCCTGATAGCACGCAGAGACTAACTTCGTCTTCTGCGCCCTTCGTCAATCGCGGCCGACAAGCCCGTTGACACACAGAGATTTACGTCATCTTCTGCGCTCACAGGATCAGTCATTCTGACATTTGAGTGACGCTGACGGGGGGAAATACCCGAGTGGTTATCCGTATAAACATTCTTTTTTTCTTTCTGTAAGATGAAAAGCCTAATAGCACGCAGAGACTAACGTCGTCTTCTGCGACCTTCGTCAATCGCGGCTGACAAGCCCGTTGACACGCAAAGATTTACGTCATCTTCCGCGCTCACCAGATCTGTCATACTGACATTTGAGTCACGCTGACGGGCGGAAATACCCGAGTGGTTATCCGTATAAACTTTATTTTTTGCTGTCTATAAGACGAAAAGCCTGATAGCATGCAGAGACTAACGTCGTCTTCTGCGCCCTTCGTCAATCGCGGCCGACAAGCCCGTTGACACGCGGAGATTTCCGTCATCTTCCGCGCTCACAAGATCTGTCATACTGACATTTGAGTCACGCTGACGGGCCGAAATACCCGAGTGGTTATCCGTATAAACATTCTTTTTTGCTGTCTGTAAGACGAAAAGCCTGATAGCACGCAGAGACTAACGTCGTCTTCTGCGCCCTTCGTCAATCGCGGCCGACAAGCCCGTTGACACGCGTAGATTTACGTCATCTTCCGCGCTCACAAGATCTGTCATACTGACATTTCAGTCACGCTGACGTGGGAAATACCCGAGTGGTTATCCGTATAAATATTCTTTTTTTCTGTCTGTAAGACGAAAAGCCTAATAGCACGCAGAGACTAACGTCGTCTTCTGCGACCTTCGTCAATCGCGGCTGACAAGCCCGTTGACACGCAAAGATTTACGTCATCTTCCGCGCTCACCAGATCTGTCATACTGACATTTGAGTCACGCTGACGGGCGGAAATACCCGAGTGGTTATCCGTATAAACTTTATTTTTTGCTGTCTATAAGACAAAAAGCCTGATAGCATGCAGAGACTAACGTCGTCTTCTGCGCCCTTCGTCAATCGCGGCCGACAAGCCCGTTGACACGCGGAGATTTCCGTCATCTTCCGCGCTCACAAGATCTGTCATACTGACATTTGAGTCACGCTGACGGGCCGAAATACCCGAGTGGTTATCCGTATAAACATTCTTTTTTGTTGTCTGTAAGACGAAAAGCCTGATAGCACGCAGAGACTAACGTCGTCTTCTGCGCCCTTCGTCAATCGCGGCCGACAAGCCCGTTGACACGCGGAGATTTACGTCATCTTCCGCGCTCACAAGATCTGTCATACTGACATTTCAGTCACGCTGACGTGGGAAATACCCGAGTGGTTATCCGTATAAACATTCTTTTTTTCTGTCTGTAAGACGAAAAGCCTAATAGCACGCAGAGACTAACGTCGTCTTCTGCGACCTTCGTCAATCGCAGCTGACAAGCCCGTTGACACGCAAAGATTTACGTCATCTTCCGCGCTCACAAGACTGTCATACTGACATTGGAGTCACGCTGACGGGCGGAAATACCCGAGTGGTTATCCGTATAAACATTCTTTTTTGCTGTTTGTAAGACGAAAAGCCTGATAGCACGCAGAGACTAACGTCGTCTTCTGCGCCCTTCGTCAATCGCGGCCGAGAATCTCGTTGACACGCCGAGATTTACGTCATCTTCCGCGCTCACAAGATCTGTCATACTGACATTTGAGTCACGCTGACGGGCGGAAATACCCGAGTGGTTATCCGTATAAACATTCTTTTTTGCTGTCTGTAAGACGAAAAGCCTGATAGCACGCAGAGACTAACGTCGTCTTATGCGTCCTTCGTCAATCGCGGCCGACAAGCCCGTTGACACACAGAGATTTACGTCATCTTCCGCGCTCACAAGATCTGTCATATTGACATTTGAGTCACGCTGACGGGCGGAAATACCCGAGTGGTTATCCGTATAAACATTCTTTTTTGCTGTCTGTTAGACGAAAAGCCTGATAGCACGCAGAGACTAACGTCGTCTTCTGCGCCCTTCGTCAATCGCGGCCGACAAGCCCGTTGACACACAGAGATTTACGTCATCTTCCGCGCTCACAAGATCAGTCATACTGACATTTGAGTGACGCTGACGGGGGGAAATACCCGAGTGGTTATCCGTATCAACATTCTTTTTTTCTTTCTGTAAGATGAAAAGCCTAATAGCACGCACAGACTAACGTCGTCTTCTGCGACCTTCGTCAATCGCGGCTGACAAGCCCGTTGACACGCAAAGATTTACGTGATCTTCCGCGCTCACCAAATCTGTCATACTGACATTTGAGTCACGCTGACGGGCGGAAATACCCGAGTGGTTATCCGTATAAACTTTCTTTTTTGCTGTCTGTAAGACGAAAAGCCTGATAGCATGCAGAGACTAACGTCGTCTTCTGCGCCCTTCGTCAATCGCGGCCGACAAGCCCGTTGACACGCGGAGATTTCCGTCATCTTCCGCGCTCACAAGATCTGTCATACTGACATTTGAGTCACGCTGACGGGCGGAAATACCCGAGTGGTTATCCGTATAAACATTCTTTTTTGCTGTCTGTAAGACGAAAAGCCTGATAGCACGCAGAGACTAACGTCGTCTTCTGCGCCCTTCGTCAATCGCGGCCGACAAGCCCGTTGAAACGCGGAGATTTACGTCATCTTCCGCGCTCACAAGATCTGTCATAGTGACATTTGAGTCACGCTGACGGGCGAAAATACCCGAGTGGTTATCCGTATAAACATTCTTTTTTGCTGTCTGTAAGACGAAAAGTCTGATAGCACGCAGAGACTAACTTCGTCTTCTGCGCCCTTCGTCAATCGCGGCCGACAAGCCGGTTGACACGCGGAGATTTACGTCATCTTCCGCGTTCACAAGATCTGTCATACTCACATTTGAGTCACGCTGACGGGCGGAAATACCCGAGTGGTTATCTGTATAAACATTCTTTTTTGCTGTCTGTAAGACGAAAAGCCTAATAGCACGCAGAGACTAACGTCGTCTTCTGCGTCTTTCGTCAATCGTGGCCGACAAGCCCGTTGACACACAGAGATTTACGTCATCTTCCGCGCTCACAAGATCTGTCATATTGACATTTGAGTCACGCTGACGGGCGGAAATACCCGAGTGGTTATCCGTATAAACATTCTTTTTTGCTGTCTGTAAGACGAAAAGCCTGATAGCACGCAGAGACTAACGTCGTCTTCTGCGCCCTTCGTCAATCGCGGCCGACAAGCCCGTTGAAACGCGGAGATTTACGTCATCTTCCGCGCTCACAAGATCTGTCATAGTGACATTTGAGTCACGCTGACGGGCGAAAATAACCGACTGGTTATCCGTATAAACATTCTTTTTTGCTGTCTGTAAGACGAAAAGTCTGATAGCACGCAGAGACTAACTTCGTCTTCTGCGCCCTTCGTCAATCGCGGCCGACAAGCCGGTTGACACGCGGAGATTTACGTCATCTTCCGCGTTCACAAGATCTGTCATACTCACATTTGAGTCACGCTGACGGGCGGAAATTCCCGAGTGGTTATCTGTATAAACATTCTTTTTTGCTGTCTGTAAGACGAAAAGCCTGATAGCACGCAGAGACTAACGTCGTCTTCTGCGCCCTTCGTCAATCGCGGCCGACAAGCCCGTTGACACGCGGAGATTTACGTCATCTTCCGCGCTCACAAGATCTGTCATACTCACATTTGAGTCACGCTGACGGGCGGAAATACCCGAGTGGTTATCCGTCATACTGACATTTGAGTCACGCTGACAGGGGGAAATACCCGAGTGGTTATCCGTATAAACATTCTTTTTTGCTGTCTGTAAGACGAAAATCCTAATAGCACGCAGAGACTAACGTCGTCTTCTGCGCCCTTCGTCAATCGCGGCTGACAAGCCCGTTGACACGCGAAGATTTACGTCATCTTCCGCGCTTACAAGATCTGTCATACTGACATTTGAGTCACGCTGACGGGCGGAAATACCCGAGTGGTTATCCGTATAAACATACCTTTTTGCTGTCTGTAAGACGAAAACCCTGATAGCACGCAGAGACTAACGTCGTCTTCTGCGCCCTTCGTCAATCGCGGCCGATAAACCCGTTGACACGCGAAGATTTACGTCATCTTCCGCGCTCACAGGATCTGTCATACTGACATTTGAGTCACACTGACGGGCGGAAATACCCAAGTGGTTATCCGTATAAACATTCTTTTTTGCTGTCTGTAAGACGAAAAGCCTGATAGCACGCAGAGACTAACATCGTCTTCTGTGCCCTTCGTCAATCGCGGCCGACAAGCCCGTTGAAATGCGGAGATTTACGTCATCTTCCGCGCTCACAAAATCTGTCATAGTGACATTTGAGTCACGCTGACGGGCGAAAATACCCGAGTGGTTATCTGTATAAACATTCTTTTTTGCTGTCTGTAAGACGAAAAGCCTGATAGCACGCAGAGACTAACGTCGTCTTCTGCGCCCTTCGTCAATCGCGGCCGACAAGCCCGTTGACACGCGGAGATTTACGTCATCTTCCGCGCTCACAAGATCTGTCATACTCACATTTGAGTCACGCTGACGGGCGGAAATACCCGAGTGGTTATCCGTCATACTGACATTTGAGTCACGCTGACAGGGGGAAATACCCGAGTGGTTATCCGTATAAACATTCTTTTTTGCTGTCTGTAAGACGAAAATCCTAATAGCACGCAGAGACTAACGTCGTCTTCTGCGCCCTTCGTCAATCGCGGCTGACAAGCCCGTTGACACGCGAAGATTTACGTCATCTTCCGCGCTTACAAGATCTGTCATACTGACATTTGAGTCACGCTGACGGGCGGAAATACCCGAGTGGTTATCCGTATAAACATACCTTTTTGCTGTCTGTAAGACGAAAACCCTGATAGCACCCAGAGACTAACGTCGTCTTCTGCGCCCTTCGTCAATCGCGGCCGATAAGCCCGTTGACACGCGAAGATTTACGTCATCTTCCGCGCTCACAGGATCTGTCATACTGACATTTGAGTCACACTGACGGGCGGAAATACCCAAGTGGTTATCCGTATAAACATTCTTTTTTGCTGTCTGTAAGACGAAAAGCCTGATAGCACGCAGAGACTAACATCGTCTTCTGTGCCCTTCGTCAATCGCGGCCGACAAGCCCGTTGAAATGCGGAGATTTACGTCATCTTCCGCGCTCACAAAATCTGTCATAGTGACATTTGAGTCACGCTGACGGGCGAAAATACCCGAGTGGTTATCCGTATAAACATTCTTTTTTGCTCTCTGTAAGACGAACAGCCTGATAGCACGCAGAGACTAACGTCGTCTTCTGCGCCCTTCGTCAATCGCGGTAGACAAGCCGGTTGACACGCGGAGATTTACGTCATCTTCCGCGCTCACAAGATCTGTCATACTCACATTTGAGTCACGCTGACGGGCGGAAATACCCGAGTGGTTATCCGTATAAACATTCTTTTTTGCTGTCTGTAAGACGAAAAGCCTGATAGCACGCAGAGACTAACGTCGTCTTCTGCCCCCTTCGTCAATCGCGGCCGACAAGCCAGTTGACACGCGGAGATTTACGTCATCTTCCGCGCTCACAAGATCAGTCATACTAACATTTGAGTCACGCTGACAGGGGGAAATACCCGAGTGGTTATCCGTATAAACATTCTATTTTGCTGTCTGTAAGACGAAAAGCCTAATAGCACGCAGAGACTAACGTCGTCTTCTGCGCCCTTCGTCAATCGCGGCCGACAAGCCCGTTGACACACAGAGATTTACGTCATCTTCCGCGCTCACAAGATCAGTCATACTAACATTTGAGTGACGCTGACAGGGGGAAATACCCGAGTAGTTATCCGTATAAACATTCTGTTTTGCTGTCTATAAGACGAAAAGCCTAATAGCACGCAGAGACTAACGTCGTCTTCTGCGCCCTTCGTCAATCGCGGCCGATAAGCCCGTTGACACGCGGAGATTTACGTCATCTTCCGCGCTCACAAGATCTGTCATACTGACATTTGAGTCACACTGACGGGCGGAAATACCCGAGTGGTTATCCGTACAAACATTCTTTTTTGCTTTCTGTAAGACGAAAAGCCTGATAGCACGCAGAGACTAACAACGTCTTCTGCGCCCTTCGTCAATCGCGGCCGACAAGCCAGTTGACACGCGGAGATTTACGTCATCTTCCGCGCTCACAAGATCAGTCATACTAACATTTGAGTCACGCTGACAGGGGGAAATACCCGAGTGGTTATCCGTATAAACATTCTGTTTTGCTGTCTGTAAGACGAAAAGCCTAATAGCACGCAGAGACTAACGTCGTCTTCTGCGCCCTTCGTCAATCGCGGCCGATAAGCCCGTTGACAAGCGGAGATTTACGTCATCTTCCGCCCTCACAAGATCTGTCATACTGACATTTGAGTCACACTGACGGGCGGAAGATGACGTAAATCTCCGCGTGTCAACGGGCTTATCGGCCGCGATTGACGAAGGGCGCAGAAGACGACGTTAGTCTCTGCGTGCTATTAGGCAGGGGGAGGTCAGAATTATGATCGCTGGGCAGGATGTTGCTGAGGAGCAACGTCATCCATATCTGGGTCAGGGTGGTCATGTTGGTGCGCATGATTCGCACTCGCCTCCCTGTAGCAGTCCGGGCAAAATCCTGCCCCGGTATACATAGCAGCTGGGCGATGGCCTCCTCATCGAACCCATCAGACCGGTTCCTCCTCTGGCCATACTCACATTCCTGGCCCTCTTCCAACACCAAAGGATATCCCAGGAGCTGGCCGATAGCGTCGGCATCAAACGGGATCCACTGACCCCTTACCCAGGATCTCATGTCACGCACGCCCTCCTCTGTTGGCCAAGCATTGGCATAAAACTCAAGGACTATTTCTGGATCGAACTTGGCCATGGGAGCAACCAGTGATGCCCACCGCCGGCGCCCTATTTCCTCCTGGAAATCAGTATACTCGTCGTCCCTGAGCTGGACGCGTCGCTCCCGGAGAAACGACCATCCCTTGATGGCCTCGAAGCGCTGCTGGTGTACAACGCTCCTAAAGCGGTGACTGTCGTACTCCGGAGCGGAACTAGTTCCTTCGGCCGCCTTGTCCTTCCTGGACCTCTTTGAGGCAAGCTTCCTCGGGGCCATTCCTGCGAAGGCAAACATTTGGAAAGTTAGTTTTTACCAAGAAATGCTACCCTTAAAACAAAAATGGCATACAACCCCCCTCCAATAAATACAGACATCAATGTAAATTTAGAGCAAGCTTATGCGCATACTTCTTCACGAACGTTCACTTGCACAAGACATTCTTATAACTAAGAAAAATGCACCCATATACAATCAAGGCACCTTCGTTACCTAGATTATTTACATGTACTTCCAAGGTGTATTTGTTACCTACATCACACACATTTCCTTTGCTAAATTCACATACATGCATACTCTAAGCACTTTGGCTATCAAAAATTGCATACGTGCACATCTTGGTATTTCTAATACCTATACATACACAAACTTCATGATGAATCTTGACTATCTACACAATAAGGTGCTACATTTCATGCTTTTTTTTTCAAGTGTTTTTACTACCTAAAGCCGCATGCAAATTCAAGTATATTTTCTTTTGCTCACTAAAATTGTATTCAAATTAAAAGGTATTTTTGTAATGTATTTCCTTTACATAACATGCAACATATTTATAGATTTTTGTGAGACATTTTGACTACCAAAAATTATATGTACATACATCCAAGTATTTTGCTACCATACCCAAAGTGTAAATTGCCAAAGGTATTTTGCTACCTATTCTAACCTACACATTTATGATGAGCAAAATTCCTAACCATCTAGGCATAGGGAAAATATTGTAGCGTGGCCCATATCTGATTGCTGGCCAAAAAGGGTAACTTTACCCAACATGCACCTCCTCTTGTGTTCTTTTGCATAAAAACTTTGGTTCCTAGGCCTAGGATATATGTGGGGCAATCACTCTAGCCTTTTTCGGGAATGAATGCATGTCCCAAAAAATAGAAAATATGTGCAAACCAAAATGCCCCATGGGTTGTTTCCTTACAAAAGTCATGCGCTAATGCCATTCAGGCATTCCACCGAACACTTGGCGGGCGCGCGTTTAGGCATCAATAGCAAGAGAACAGGGACAATGTGGCATGTCCCATTGTTTCAAAATGCATTATAGGCCTAGGGCCATCCCATACAAACCCCCAATTCAACCTAATCAAGCAAGAAAACAAACCAAAATTGCCCCACATATTTAAGCACATTCCCACAATTTAGAGCACCAAAAGGAGATCAAAATACACCAATGAAAAGCTAGAAAGCTTAGGGATGGAACACTTACTTGTTGGTGATGAACAAAAGCGCAAAACGGAATCAAAAAATGCGAAAAATGATGACCCTAGGGCTGCAAACTCGTCAATCCCGTGGGTATGGCTTTTGAAAGGGGGGAAAAGAAGTTTTTGAATGCAAAAACGTCCCCCCTTTCGTCTTTCTTATAATTTGGTGCAGGGGTGGCTCGCCCAGGCGAGCTCAGCTCGCCCAGGCGAGCTAACCTGCATTTTTTTTTTTTGAGAGGAACATTAACCATGTCCCCTCCTTCCTTATGGTTTAGCGTCTTGCTTAACTTGAACTTACTTAAGTTAGAGTTAGGCATTGATTACTTATTTTTAAAACAAGCAAAAAGTAAAAGAAAACTGCGAATACAAAGGATACGGGGCTGCCTTGCAGCGACGTTCTCCGCTTGCTTAGCGTGGAGAAAGGGGCGACAATCAGTCGGTCGTGACCCCATCCCCACTTGCATCCGTTCCTGTGTACCTGCAAGTAAGAAACAACCTGGTGTGGCCAATCTTGACCGCATCGCTGTCTTACCTTGGTTGGTTTCTGCTGTTCATGTTTTGTCTCTACCCCAGAAGGTAGCTCAAGATGATCCTGCCCCTGTTTTACCACAACAATATGCATGCGTATGCCTATGCGTATGCATGAATGTTTTCAAACGCAGCAAATTTTAGGGAAAGTTGGTTCCGGTTCAATTCTAATTAAGCGCTTGGGGCATCCCATGAACTGAGCGGAAGGGCTCAGGTGATCACAAATCAACGCAAGGTTTGAAACTAACATGAGGACTAAAGCCTCGAATCCACGTTCATTTCTTTGAAAGATTGTAACGAGAGATACAACAGACAGGAAATCCCTGGGGGAAATCTAGAAAATGCATAAAGATAAAGAACATGCAGCGACATCCTTAATTGCCCCAGCTTCTAAGCATAATATCGTTTGATGACATCAGAATTCATGGGTGAAGGTAGCTCTTCGCCATCCATGTTGGTAAGCACCAGGGCTCCTCCGGAAAAAGCCCTCTTCACAACAAAAGGCCCTTTGTTATTCGGGGCCCATTTCCCTTGATTGTCCTTGACAGCATGGGACATTTTCTTTAGCACAAGGTCTCCCTCATGGAACTTGCGCAAGCGTACTTTCTTGTCGAATGCACTATTCATTCTTTGCTGGTACACGCGCCCATGACTCATGGCTGTTAAGCGCTTACCCTCAATGAGGTTGAGCTGGTCATAGCGCGTTTGAGCCCACTCTGATTCCTTTAATCCGGATTCTGCCAAGATCCTTAATGACGGGACTTCTACCTCAAACGGTAACACAGCCTCCATCCCATATACCAATGAGAACGGCGTTGCCCCAGTTGACGTTCGCACTGAAGTTCGGTAACCGTGTAACGCGAATGGGAGCATTTTGTGCCAATCCTTGTATGACACGGTCATCTTTTGGATAATCTTTTTGATATTCTTATTGGCCGCTTCCACGGCTCCATTCATCTTTGGCCGGTAGGGTGTGGAATTGTGATGCTGGATTTTAAACTCCTCGCACATTTCCCCCATCATCTTGTTATTCAGGTTGGTGCCGTTGTCCGTGATAATCTTCCTTGGCAAACCATATCGGCAGATGATCTCTTTCTTAATGAACCTGACCACCACATTCCTCATGACATTGGTATATGAAGCCGCCTCGACCCACTTGGTGAAATAATCTATCGCTACGAGGATGAAGCGATGACCATTCGAGGCCTTGGGCTCAATGGCCCCGATGACATCTATTCCCCACATGGAGAAAGGCCAAGGGGCAGACATGACATTCAGAGGATGTGGTGGAGCATTGACATTATCGGCGAATGCTTGACATTTGTGGCATTTCCTCACATGGACATAACAATCACTTTCCATGGTAAGCCAGTAATAACCTGCTCTTAGGATCTTCCTGGCCATAGCATGCCCGTTGGCGTGTGTTCCAAACGAGCCCTCATGGACTTCCTCGATCATGTGATTTGCCTCCCTGGCATCCACACACCGCAGGAGTGTCATGTCGTGATTTCTCTTATACAGTATGCTTCCGCTCATGAAGAAACCGGCTGCCAGCCTTCTCAATGTCCTCTTATCATTGTCGGCAATCTCTGGCGGGTATTCTTTGCTTACGACATATTGCTTGATGTCGAAATACCAAGGCTTTCCGTCCCGTTCCTCTTCCACTTGGCAACAATGCGCGGGTTTGCCACGACACCAAAATTCAATGTAGGGTAGATCCCCGTGCGGTGTTAGCTGGAACATAGACGCCAACGTAGCAAGTGCATCCGCCATTTGATTTTCCTCGCGGGGAACATGATGGAAGGAGATCTCATCAAAGGTCTTAGCCAATTCCTTGATATAGGCTTTGTAGGGTATCATCTTGGGATCTCTAGTTTCCCATTCCCCTCTCAGCTGATGGATTACCAATGCCGAGTCGCCGTACACCTTGAGTAGTTTGACATTGGAGTCAATCACTGCCTAGACGGCTAGGGCACATGCTTCATATTCGGCCATGTTGTTGGTGCAGTCGAATCCTAGCCTGGCTGTGAAGGGTACACATTGATTGTCCGTAGAGACCAATACTGCCCCAACGCCATGACCTAGAATGTTTGACGCTCCGTCAAACCATACGGTCCATTTGTCCCGATCTTCGTCCAATTTTTCCTCAAACAAGGCCATGATGTCCTCATCCGGGAATTCAGGATGCATGGGCTGGTAGTCGTTAAGAGGCTGTTGAGCCAAATAATCTGCTAAGGTGCTTCCTTTTATCGCCTTTTGGGTGACGTAGACTATATCAAACTCGGATAGCAGGACTTGCAACCGGGCAATTCGTCCCGTGAGAGCTGGCTTTTCAAAGATGTACTTAACTGGGTCCATTTTGGATATCAACCAGGTAGTATGGCTCAGCATGTACTGCCTTAGGCGATGGGATGCCCATACTAAAGCACAACACGTTCTTTCGAGCAAGGAGTAATTCATCTCACAGGTCGTGAACTTCTTACTTAGGTAGTAAACAGCGCGCTCTTTCTTCCCGGATTCGTCATGTTGCCCCAGCATACACCCCATTGATTCATCCAAGATTGTCATGTACAAAATGAGGGGCCTTCCAGGTACTGGTGGCATAAGCACGGGAGGATTCATAAGGAACTTTTTGATCCTTCCAAAAGCTTCTTGGCAATCCTCATTCCAGCGATCAGTTTGGTTTTTGCGTAAGAGTTTGAACAACGGCTCACAAATGGCGGTGAGCTGCGATATGAATCTGGCAATATAATTCAAGCGTCCCAGGAAACCTCGGACTTGCCTCTCTGTACGGGGTTCTGGAATCTCAAGGATAGCCTTCACCTTTTCGGGGTCTACCTCTATCCCTTTCTGGCTTACAACGAAACCAAGCAATTTCCCTGATTTGACCCCAAAGGTACACTTAGCGGGGTTCAACCTTAATTGATATTTCTTAAGCCTTTCGAACAACTTCCGCAGGTTGACAAGGTGTTCTTCTCGGATTTAGATTTAGCAATTATGTCGTCCACGTAGACCTCGATCTCTTGATGCATCATATCATGGAACAAAGCTACCATGGCCCGTTGATAAGTTGCCCCAGCATTCTTGAGTCCAAAGGACATCACCTTGTAACAGAACGTCCCCCACAGGGTGACGAAAGTAGTCTTTTCCATATCCTCGGGCGCCATCTTAATCTGATTGTAACCAGAGAAACCGTCCATGAAGGAAAATAAAGTGAAATTGGCCGTGTTATCTACGAGGATATCGATGTGTGGTAAAGGAAAATTGTCCTTGGGACTGGCCCGATTCAGGTCCCGATAATCCACACACATTCGTACTTTCCCATCTTTCTTAGGAACTGGTACGATGTTGGCAACCCATTCTGGATACCGAGCGACGGCCAGAAATCCAGCGTCAAATTGCTTCTTCACTTCTTCTTTTATCTTCAAGGATGTTTCGGGCTTCATCCTTCTCAGTTTCTGTTTTACCGGGGAACACTCGGGATTTAGAGGTAATCGGTGCTGTACAATGTCAGAACTTAAACCAGGCATATCTTGGTATGACCAAGCAAAGATGTCTTGGTAGTCTTTTAGCAGGATTATTAATTCTTCACGGATAGGTGCGGTAATACCTGTACCTATCTTTATTTCCCTTTTTCCACTGCCAATTCCTAAGTCTACCAGC
>NW_021144617.1:0-29687 GCF_004193775.1 Glycine soja | reverse complement strand
GAGTTGAATACTCTATATGCCTCTGTTGTTTGTAGAGTATCCCAGGAATATTCCTGCATCACTCTTGGGATCCATCTTTCTCCTTTGCTCTCTATCTGCCAAAATGTAACATGGGCTTCCAAAGATGTGGAAGTGCTTGACAGTTGGCTTCCTCCCTTTCCCAGATTTCATACAGTGTGGTTGGAGTCCCTCTTCTAAAGTGTGACTCTGTTGTGGATGTAGCATGCTGTGTTCATGGCTTCAGCCCAGAGATTATAGGGAAGTTCTTTGGCATGAAGCATGACCCTAGCAGCCTCTTGCAAAGTCCTGTTTTTCCTCTCAACTATGCCATTCTGTTGTGGTGTAATGGCTGCAGAGAACTCATGAGTGATGCCTTCAGATGTGCAGAATTCAGTAAACCTGCTGTTTTCAAACTCTCTGCCATGGTCACTCCTGATTCTCTTGATGACACAGTCTTTTTCTCTTTGAAGTCTTAGACTCAACTCCTTGAATACTTCAAAGGTGTCTGATTTTTCTCTGATAAAGTTGACCCAGGTAAATCTGGAGAAATCATCCACAACAACATAGGCATACCTCTTTCCTCCAAGGCTTTCAACTTGCATAGGCCCATCAAGTCCATGTGAAGTAGTTCCAGCACCCTGGAAGTGGTCTGATGTTGAAGCTTCTGGTGGGACATCTTGACTTGCTTTCCAATCTGACATTCACCACAAATTCTGCCTTCTTCTATTTTCAGATTGGGAATGCCTCTACAGCACCTTTGTCAATGATTTTCTTCATGCCTCTTAAGTGCAGATGTCCAAATCTTTGATGCCATATTCTGACTTCATCTTCTTTGGTGATAGACATGTGGAGGAGTAACTGGTTTCTTGAGGTGTCCATAGGTAGCAGTTGTCCTTAGATCTGCTGCCCTTCATTAGAACTTCACTCTTCTCATTTGTCACTAAGCATTCTGACTTTGTGAAGTTTACATTGAATCCTTCATCACACAGCTGACTGATGCTGATCAAGTTTGCAGTCAGTCCCTTCACCAGCAGTACTTTGTCCAGACTAGGAAGTCCATCATGGACTAGCTTTCCCATTCCAGTGATCTTTCCTTTAGAGCCATCTCCAAATGTCACATAGCTAGTGGAGCAAGGTTCAATGTTCACCAGGAATTCTTTAACTCCTGTCATGTGTCTGGAACAGCCGCTATCTAGGTACCAATCTTCCTTAGCTGATGCTCTAAGTGAAGTATGAACAACAAGACTAACAGTCTTGTGTTTTTGGAACCCACATCATCTTCCTTCCACTGCTGCTACTTTGAGTTCCATGATGTGGATGACCATGTAAATGATAGCAAAAGGGCTTTATGTGACCATACTTGCCACAGTAGTGACACCTCCAATTCTTTCTTTTGCTCCTTTTCTGCTGCGTTCCATGATGTCGAGACCGATGTTGTGACATCGTGGCTCCAGTGCTGTTTTGGCAGGAACAAATTCTGTCATGGTTGTTCTGCCAGCAGACTTAGGATTAAATCCAAGTCCTCTCTGGTTTCCAACATTCTTTCCAAGCTGTAGCACCTCATCAAGCGTATCTGAGCCTTTATTCAGCATCTTTATTGATTTTGTCATGTTTTCCAGTTTAGAGTTCAGAAAACCAACTTCTCCTTTAAGCTCAGAGATCTCCTCTTCATGTGCCTCCTTTTCAGCCTCCAGATTTGCAATGACCTTCTTCAGTTGTGCTTCTTACTGAAGAATCTTCTCACTTTTGATGCATAGTTCTCTATAGGATGTGGCAAGCTCATCAAAAGTGATTTCACTGTCTGTATCACTTGAATCTTCAGCAGATTCAAATCTCCCAGTGAGTGCATTCACATCTCTGTCAGAATCACTTTCTTGTTCACTCTCTGTATCATCAGATCGACATACAGAAAGTCCTTTCCTCTGCTTCTTGAGATGAGTGGGACATTCAGCTTTGATGTGTCCAAAGCCTTCACACCCACGGCATTGAATTCCTTTGCTGTGACTGGGCTTTTCATCTGACCTTTTCTGGTATTCACTGCCTTTCCTGATGTCGAAAGGGATGTTCCGGACATGTGGTTTCTGCCTCCTGTCCATTCTGTTCATCACTTTGTTGAACTGTTTTCCAAGGAGCACAACTGCGTTAGTCAGACCTTCATCAGTGTCCAGGTCATACTCATCTTCTTCTCCTTCATCATTGGACACGAAAGCCAGATTCTTGCTCTTCTTTTCAGCCCTATCCGAGAGTCCTAGCTCAAAGGTTTGAAGGGAACCAATGAGTTCATCTACTCTCATGTTGCAAATGTCTTGGGCCTCCTCTATTGCAGTGACTTTCATGTCAAATCTCTTAGGCAAGGATCTGAGGATCTTTCTCACCAGCTTTTCATCTGTCATTCTTTCTCCCAAGGCAGTGCAAGCATTGGCAATTTCAAGAATGTTCATGTGGAAGTCATGAATACACTCTTCCTCCTTCATCTTCAGATTTTCGAATTTTGTGGCCAATAGTTGCAATCTGGACATCTTCACTTTGGAGGTTCCTTCATGAGTGGTTTTCAGGATCTCCCATGCATCCTTGGCCACTGTGCATGTGTTGATCAGTCTGAAGATATTCTTGTCAACTCCATTGAATAGAGCATTCAAAGCTTTGGAGTTTCCAAGTGCCAATTCGTCTTCTTCTTTAGTCCAGTCTTCTTCTGGCTTCAATTCATCAGTGGGCTTTCCTTCTGTGTCCAGCATCTTGGGATGTTCCCAGCCTTTGATGACAGCTTTCCAGGTTCTGCTATCCAGTGATTTGAGAAAGGCCACCATCCTTGCTTTCCAGTATTCATAGTTGGTCCCATCCAGAATTGGTGGTCTGTTCACTGGTCCTCCTTCTTTCTCCATGTTCATCAGAATTTATCTCCCTAGATCTCACTCAGTGATTTCGAGTGCCTGCTCTGATACCAATTGAAATTCTGATACCAATGCCAGATGTCGTACAGGATGTCACGACATCACGCTTCAGAACATGCAGGTTATGTTTGAGTGTGTGAACAGATTAAACAAGTAAATAACACAAGAGAATTGTTAACCCAGTTCGGTGCAACCTCACCTACATCTGGGGGCTACCAAGCCAGGGAGGAAATCCACTAAAATAGTGTTAGTTCAAGGTCTAACAGCCAATGTTTACAACCTTCTCACCTAACCACTACCCGTGCAATCTCTACCTAAGAGCCACTCTTAGATATGAGAACCCCGCTCACTCCCTCTCAATCACACTCCTGTGTTTACAAATCAATCAAAGACACACCAGAGATTTCTCTCTGAACAAAAAGGGATCAACCCTACACACTAGAGATCAACTCTACACACTAGAGATCAACTCTACACACTCAGGTCCAACACTTGATGTTAGGATAACATCAAGGTGGCTCACAAAACACTCAAGTCCCAAAACTCACAAAATAACTCTTCAATCCCGGACTTGGTACAGAACCCGTGCAGCCTCCATGTTTATATAGCAGTGTGCGTATCTGGGCTGCAACTTCTTGTGCTGGATGAGATCTATCATTCTTCTGAAAAATCTGCACTTAAAGATACAGTTTGATCTTTTAGTTTTTATCTTTAATCTTTAATCTTTAATCCCTGAACGAACTCTTCTAGTTTGTAATTCGAACTTTAATTATCTTTTAATTCGTTCCTAAAGATAGATCATCTAATCTCTTGCTAACTGCACAATAATCTGTTAAAGATATAACAGATTTATGTGTCCAGTATTTTCGGGCCAGATGTCCTGGACATCGTATCCGACATCGTGGATCCTGCAGCTTCAATGCTTTTAGCAACTCCAGTATTTTCGGGCAGGATGTCCTGGACATTGTATCCGACATCGTGGATCCTGCAGCTTCAATGCTTTTAGCAATTCCAGTATTTTCAGGCAGGATGTCCTGGACATTGTATCCGACATCGTGGGTCCTGCAGCTTCAATGCTTTTAGCAATTCCAGTATTTTCAGGCAGGATGTCCTGGACATTGTATCCGACATCGTGAATCCTACAGCTTCAATTCTTCATTTGACATTTCATCTTGCCTTGTGCATTGTGCAGCCCGATCTTATTCTTTGACATAACGTTGGACATCATGTGCAGCAACTCCAGCTTTCCTTCATTGTCTAAGTGCTTATGTTTTAACAAAATCTTAGCCAATCTTTTAAAACTCAGTAGAGCTAAGCACTAACAAAGTGAAACTAAGGCTAAAATCAACTCACAAATCAAGCTTTGTCCGCAAAAATCACTCAAAACCATTTTAAGGTCCAATGCCTTAAACAGTCTTCTTTGCTTTTATCGGTTAACATGGACCGTTCAAAACCATAAAATCAACATGTAACTTTACCACTTTTGCAAGAACTACGTAGGTCTGAATTCCTCATCGCAATTGAGGATACGTAGGAGCAAAAGCCCCACTTTTGTCGACCATCCCAAGAGATCGTTAATGGTCCAATGCCTTAACGTTTCTCTCCTTTCAAAAACAAGAGATCGTTAATGGTCCAATGCCTTAACGTTTCTCTCCTTTCAAAATCAAAAGATCGTTTAATGGTCCAAACGCCTTAAATGACCTTTGTTCGGTTAAAATTGATCTTGTGGAAAAAGATCAAAACAACTTAACCAATGTTTAGTTCTGAAAGAACTACATAGGTCTGATTTCCTCATCGCAATTGAGGATAGGTAGGAGCGAGGGAAACACCCTTGTCGACCACACCAAAATTAAAAACATAAAAAGCATAAAAACAAAAAAAGACATAAAAAAGGGAAAATAAAACATTTTGAAGTCATATTTGCACACTTGATTAAAGGTTGTCATCCCTTGTGATGGACGTGTGGGGTGCTAATACCTTCCCCGTGCGTAAAAACAACTCTCGAACCTTTCACGATTAAAGTTTGTAGACCACACCTTTCTAGTTTTCTAACGTTTTCCCCAAATAAACATTGGTGGTGACTTCGTGCATTTTCCTTTCTTGGAAGATGCACCCGTGAGCCCCGCATCGCCCTCCCGCCGAAGGGTAGGTTGCGATAGTTGGTGACTCCACCGGGGATAGTTTTTAGAGAGTTAGGCCTATTAATCTTTTGTGCAAAAGTTGTGTTCTCCCTTTCATCGGTTTCCCTTTTCCTTTATGTTCTTGTATATAACTCTTTGATGCTTTTAGTGTGTTTTTCAATGCATGCATGAGATAGGTATTTATTCATTTGATGCACACAAACACCAACAACTTTTTGCACAGACGGTGAGTTGAAAAAGGGCCCTATACCCGGGTCCATGGGAACATAAAGAGTGGAGGTGAATCTATGGTCATGCTGGGTCTCCGACTCGCTTGATAATAGTGAACCCTCATCTAGAGTTTTTCTCTTTGATAACATATTGTTGCTGGTAGTCCCTACTGTCGCAATATGTTTTTCAAAGGGGATGATACCTCTAGAAACCATCAAGAGAGATATGACCACCTGGGGAATTATCACTATAAGCCTTTCAGTTCTTCTCGTTTAGGTCCCTAAAATAGGGGCACAAAGGGAACATGCTACGTGTCTTTTAAACACTGCCATGCATATAACCTAAATGTCATGTACGCCTTTGTTGTATGATTATTTTGTGGATATTGCCATGCTGTGTACATCCCCCTGTTGTGCTTTTTCGCATTTGCATCATGTCGTCACGCACGCGTTGTATGTTGGTATTTTCTTTTGTCACGAGAAGCCAGAAGGTCCATATCACCTTCTTAACTGCACACATGGGGCACTACGCCCCCAAATGTGCAAGTAAGAAGAGATGATTTTTCAGGCTCTCATGTCTGTAAATGCATTCATATCATGCACCGCATAAGCATCTCTTCATGGCATCGTAATGAACATATCGTTCCTGCATTTGTCACTTACCATATTCATGCATTGCATAAGTCATTTCATCACCATGCATCTACATCTAACATGTTTTTTGCATAGCATTTATTTTCATGTTTACTCATGCATGATCCTTGCATTTTCCACTTCAAAACAAAAACAAAAAAAGGAAGCATCAAAACTCACACTGCATTCTTAGTTGCATGTGTTAGCTACCATGAGCCAACCATGTTGGGATCATAAACCCATTTCTAAAAAAACAAAAACGAAACAAAATGATCAAGCTTGGTACCTAATGTGTGGTTAACTAGGAAATGATGTTTCTTCGGGCATCTCAATCTCATAATTACATTTTCTATGCATAGCATACGTATTCCCGAGTCTTTCATCTCTATGAAATGTTGTCAAAGTATTGGCGATCAAAATTGTCATTCCTTGGGTTATAGTGTTTTATGAAAAAGGTTCATCAAGTCAAGTTGAAGCAGGGAAGTAACCATCTTGCAAAACATTGGGGCAAAAGATGGATCGGGTTACATCAATTCTTTGTCTACTGCCAACACATGGTTGTGCCAATTTACAAAAAAAAAGAACTTGAGGACTATTGATGTCAATGTTTTTCCAATTTCACTTTGACAAGACACGATGGACCATGTTGTTTTGATGAAAATCTAAATTGAGTCAACCTCGTGTCCTGTCTAAAAATCGCAGTACTTCAACAATGCATCATTCACATACATCCATTCTTTTCATTGGTTGCATTGTTCATTGCATTCTTTCCTTGAAAACCAAATTGTAACAAGCATGCCTTCCCACCATATGGCTTGCCTCCCAACTATACACCACCCAATGTGGCATACACTCCCAGTGAGGATGTCAATAACTCCGCTCACATACTCATTGAAAGCCGACAACCTCAAACTGATCATACACATGTCTCTCAACCCATGGGGGAGACACATGAAATGCCCCACCACAATCTAGCCGACTTCAAGCCTTGCCTCGGATATGCCACTAAAGGGCAAGCAGTTGGTGGTATACCCCTGCAAAACACTTTGGAGTGCCCTCAATATCACCCACAATCACACCCCTTGCATTCCACAATGGGTAAAAACCCTCATGCTATGGCAGAAATGGGAAAGTTGGATCATCCTGAGGAAAGGCTCAAGGCCATTGAAGGAGGTGAAGATTATGCCTTTGCTAACCTAGAGGATTTGTTCCTAGTACCCAATATCATCACCCCTCCCAAGTTCAATGTGCCAGACTTTGACAAGTACAAGGGGACTACTTGCCCCAAGAACCATCTAAAGATGTATTGTCGGAAGATGGGGGCATACACAAAAGATGAGGAACTATTGATACATTTATTCCAAGAAAGTCTTACTAGGGTAGCTGCTACCTGGTACACTAACTTGGAACCTTCCCGAGTCCATTATTGGAAGGACCTAATGGTTGCCTTCGTTAGGCAGTATCAGTGCAATCCTGATATGGCTCCGGATAGGATGCAACTACAGAACATGTGCAAAAAGGGGCACAAATCTTTCAAAGAATACACCCAAAGGTGAAGAGACCTGGCAGCTCAAGTGGCATCTCCAATGACGGAGAAAGAGATGATCACAATAATAGTAGACATATTACCAGTGTTTTACTATGAAAAAATGGTGGCGTACGCACCTTCAAGCTTTGCGGATTTGGTCTTCGCCGGCGAAAGGATCAAAGTGGGTATGGAAAGAGGCAAATCTAATCATCCTGCTTTGATAAATGGGAAAACTGGGGCAAATAAAGAGGATGAGAATGAGGGAGAAACCCTTACTATGTCTGCCTTTCCTACACGGTCAAATTTCCCATCAGCCCAACAATGTCATTACTCAGCCAATAATAGTCCCTCTCACCCAATCATCCACAAAAGCCATTCCCAAATCAGCCACAAGGCCTGCCTGCTTACCACATGCCCAATGCCCAAACACCACCTATAGCGCAAACCAAAAAGGAATTTTGCAGCAAAAAACCTGTAGGATTCACCTCGAATTCAGGTGTCATATGCTAACTTGCTCCCATATCTACTTGATAATGCAATTGTAGCCATAACCCCTGCCAGGGTTCCTCAACCTCCATTTTTCCAAGAATACGACTCGAACGCAACATGTGCACATCATGGAGGAGTCTCTGGACATTCCAATGAGCACTGTATGACCTTGAAGCGTAAGGTGCAAAGTCTAATTGATGCAGGCTAGCTAAAATTTGAGGAGAAATCACTTGTAAACCCTAACATTGACAAGTGACACCACACACGAGGCAATTTTGAAAGCTGTTGTTAGATGTCTCTAATGACTCATCACGATTTTCAAGTTTATGCCATTATTGTAAACCACAGTTACAATGCTAAATAAAATGGATAAATTTGACATCTTTGTCCCTCATCCTCTCATAATTACATCTTTGCTTCCACTGGAATGTGGGTGCAAGCCTTTGGTTTCTTTGCTCAAGCGACCTGCGCTCTTGAGTTTGGACTTCCAAGACCGTTCAATCAGAAATTACTCGTGCTACACATTTGGTGAGGATGCCGTAAACAATGAGTAAAGCAGAAAAGTTCAAAAAGGAAAGGAAAAAAGCATTTGATTGACTGCGTTTTCAAGTAAAATATAGACGTTCATGTGACCTCATTTTATCATTCCGGAAAGTTTCTCTTTTTTAGAGAGAAGTGAGTTATCAAGAATATGAGTCATTTGACTTAACCCGTCAACTGAAAAAATCCTTTAACTATTTCTCGTCCTTGAAAAATTCTTTTTGTGAGCATCAACTGCCTCTTTCATTCTTCCTTGCTACAAGGTTGTGAAAACAAAACAACGAT
This sequence comes from Glycine soja, assembly GCF_004193775.1. NCBI lineage: Eukaryota > Viridiplantae > Streptophyta > Magnoliopsida > Fabales > Fabaceae > Glycine > Glycine soja. The sequence continues at coordinate 20,971 of NW_021144617.1, read as the reverse complement.
GGATACCTCAGAGCCCTACACTGGGGCAATGAAAGGCACCATGCATAAACCTCAAGCAAACCTAGGGGCAGATTAGAAGTTCTCACCCAATAGGTTCCCAGCTAAACAAGGTCATGACGAAAGATAACAATTGGTACCCCCAAAGCCTTACACTGGGAGGCAATGGTGGGGGCACCCATGCATGAGCCTCAAGCAAACATAGGGGCAGATCAAAAGTTCTCACCCCATCCGATGTTTTTAAATACAAAAAAAATGGGGGGGACAAACCCTAGGATTTCAATGGATTGATAAAGCGTCAAAACGGCTCCATTGTCGTCACTCCCAAAAATGGGTCATGGTGTTTAAATCAAACAGAAACATACACTGAGGCAGTTCCCGAAGAGATTTGGCAAAAGATTAGGATAAGGTGTGCAATGAATTATCACCTCTTTCAAAAGGACAGTCAATCTATGTTTTAAAAAAAAAATCAAATCAATCAATCAAGGAGTTAGTCACTAAAAGCTAGGGAAAGAATGTCATGAACATTGTAAAACTTTCCATTACATTGCATTGTTGGCATACGAAGTCCCGCATTTACCGCATTTCAAGACAAAGGTTGCATGCATCTGGATCCCTAAAAATCATGTTAACTACATAGATTTCTTACATCTACTGTCCAATCTTTTTGAATTTGGAATGCCTTCTCAATGAGTCGATCTCTTGCTTTCTCATAAGGGTGGACCCTTGGGTACTAGTACCCTCACCTTAAGAGGGCTACACGTCCTCGCCTTCGGAGGGCTGCACGCCCTCGCCTTCAGAGGGCTACACGCCCCTAGCCCTTCAGAGGACTGCACGTCCTCGCCTTCAAAGGCCTACAGGTCCACACCTTCAGAGGGCTGCACGTCCTCACCTTCAGAAGACTACAAGACCTCACCATCAGAAAACTACAGGTCCTCGCCTTTAGAGGGTTGCATATCCTCGCTTTCAAAGGGCTGCACGCCCTCGCCTTTAGAGAGCTGCATGCCCTCGCCTTTTGAGGGCTAAACGTCCTCGCCTTCAGAGGACTACACGTCCTCACCATCAGAGGACAACAGGTCCTTGCCTTCAGAGGGCTGAACGTCCTCGCTTTTAGAGGGCTACACGCCTTCAGAAGGCGAGGACGTGGAGTCCTCTGAAGGTGAGGGCATCTAGCCCACTGAAGGTGAGGGCGTGCATCCCTCTGAAAATGAGGGCGTGCAACCCTCTGATGGCGAAGACGTGTAGTCCTATGAAGGGGAGGTCGTTAAGCCCTCTAAAGGCGAGTATGTGTAGTCCTCTGAAGGTGAGGGCCTGTAGCCCTACGAAGGCGAGGGCTTGTAGCCCTCTGAAGGGGAGGACGTGTAGTCCTCTAAAGGTGAGGACGTGTATCCCTCTGAAGGCGAGGACGTGTAGTCCTCTGAAAGTGAGGGCGTGTAGTCCTCTGAAGGGGAGGACGTGTAGCCCTCTGAAGGCGAGGACGTGTAGCCCTCTGATGGCGAGGACGTGTAGTCCTCTGAAGGTGAGGACGTGCAGTCCTTTCAAGGCGAGGACATGTAGTCCTATGAAGGCGAGGACGTCTAGACCTCTAAAGGCGAGGGCAGGCAACCCTATGAAGGCTAGGGCATGTAGTCCTCTGAAGATGTGGATTTGCAGTCCTCTAAAGGGGAGGACCGACAGTCCTCTAAAGGCGAGCAGGTGTAGCCCTATGAAGGTGAGGACGTGTATCCCTCTGAAGGGCAGGCTGTGTAGCCCTCTGAAGGCGAGTATGTGTAGTCCTCTGAAGGTCAGGGCATGTAGCCCTACGAATGCGAGGGCTTGTAGCCCTCTGAAGGGGAGGACGTGTAGTCCTCTAAAGGTGAGGACGCGTATCCCTCTAAAGGCGAGCACGTGTAGCCCTCTGATGGCGAGGACGTGTAGTCCTCTGAAGGCTTGGGCGTGTAGCCCTCATAAGGTGAGGACGTGTATCCCTCTAATGGAGAGGACGCGTAGTCCTCTGAATGTGAGGGCATGTAGTCCTCTGAAGATGAGGACGTGTAGCCCTCTAATGGCGAGGAGGTGTATTCCTCTGAAGGCGAGGACATGTAACCCTATGAAGGCGAGGGCGTGCAACCCTCTAAAGGCGAGGGCATGCAGCTCTCTGAAGATGTGGACATGAAGTCCTATAAAGGGGAGAACATGCAGTCCTCAGTAGGTGAGGACGTGTATCCCTCTGATGGCAAGGACGTGCAGTCCTCTGAAAGTGAGGGCGTGTAATCCTCTGAAGGTGAGGACGTGTAGCCCTCTGAAGGCAAGGACATGTAGCCCTCTGATGGCGAGGACGTGTATTCCTCTCAAGGCGAGGACTTGTTGTCCCCTAAAGGGGAGGACGTCTAGCCCTCTAAAGGCGAGCGCGTGCAGCCCTTTGAAGGGGAGGGCATGCAGCCCTCTGAAGATTGGGACATGTAGTCCTCTAAAGGCGAGGACGTGCAGTCCTGTGAAGGGGAGGATGAACAGTCCTCTAAACACGAGGAGGTGTAGCTCTCTGAAGGTGAGGACGTGTAGCCCTCTGAAAGCAAGGACGTGTAGCCCTCTGGTGGCGAGTACCTCTAGTCCTCTCAAGGTGAGGACGTGCAGTCCTCTAAAGGCGAGGACTAGTGGTCCTCTAAAGGGGAGGACGTCTAGCCCTCTAAATGCGAGCGCGTGCAGCCCTATGAAGGCGAGGGCATGCAGCCCTCTGATGATTTGGACGTGCAATCCTCTAAAGGCGAGGACGTGCAGTCCTTTGAAGGGGAGGATGAATAGTCCTCTATAGGCGAGGAGGTGTAGCCCTCTGAAGGTGAGAACGTGTAGCCATCTGAAGGGGAGGCCGTGTAGCCCTCTAAAGGCGAGTATGTGTAGTCCTCTAAAGGTGAGGGCGTGTAGCCCTATGGACGCGAGGGCTTGTATCCCTCTAAAGGGGATGACGTGTAGTCCTCTACAAGTGAGGACGTGTATCCCTCTAAAGGCGAGGACGTGTTGTCCTCTAAAAGTGAGGGTGTGTAGTCCTTTGAAGGTGAGGACGTGTAGCCCTCTTAAGGCGAGCACGTGTAGCCCTCTGATGGCGAGGACGTGTAGTCCTCTGAAGGCTTGGGCGTGCAGCCCTACGAAGGCGAGGGCTTGTAGCCCTCTTAAGGTGAGGACGTGTAGTCCTCTAAAGGTGAGGACGTGTATCCCTCTAATGGAGAGGAGGCGTAATCCTCTGAATGTAAGGGCATGTAGTCCTCTTAAGATGAGGACGTGTACCCCTCTAATGGCGAGGAGGTGTATTCCTTTGAAGGCGAGGACATGTAACCCTATGAAGGCGAGGGCGTGCAGCCCTCTAAAGGCGAGGGCATGCAGCTCTCTGAAGATGTGGACATGAAGTCCTATAAAGGGGAGGACATGCAGTCCTCAATAGGTGAGGATGTGTATCCCTTTGAAGGGAAGGACGTGCAGTCCTCAAAAGTGAGTGCGTGTTGTCCTCTGAAGTTGAGGACGTGTAGCCCTCTCAAGGCAAGGACATGTAGCCCTCTGATGGCGAGGACGTGTAGTCCTTTGCAGGTGAGGACGTGCAGTCCTCTCAAGGCGAGGACTTGTAGTCCCCTAAAGGGGAGGACGTCTAGCCCTCTAAAGGCGAGCGCGTGTAGCCCTATAAAGGCGAGGGCATGCAGCCCTCTGAAGATTTGGACATGCAGTCCTCTAAAGGCGAGGACGTGCAGTCCTGTGAAGGGGAGGATGAGCAGTCCTCTAATGACGAGGAGGTGTAGCCCTCTGAAGGTGAGGACGTGTAGCCCACTGAAGGCAAGGAGGTGTAGCCCTCTGATGGTGAGGACGTGTAGTCCTCTCAAGGTGAGGACGTGCAGTCCTCTCAAGGCGAGGACTAGTGGTCCTCTGAAGGGGAGGATGTCTAGCCCTCTAAAGGCGAGCGCGTGTAGCCCTATGAAGGCGAGGGCATGCAGCCCTCTGATGATTTGGACGTGCAATCCTCTAAAGGCGAGGACGTGCAGTCCTTTGAAGGGGAGGATGAATAGTCCTCTATAGGCGAGGAGGTGTAGCCCTCTGAAGGTGAGAACGTGTAGCCATCTGAAGGGGAGGCCGTGTAGCCCTCTAAAGGCGAGTATGTGTAGTCCTCTAAAGGTGAGGGCGTGTAGCCCTATGGACGCGAGGGCTTGTATCCCTCTAAAGGGGATGACGTGTAGTCCTCTACAAGTGAGGACGTGTATCCCTCTAAAGGCGAGGACGTGTTGTCCTCTAAAAGTGAGGGTGTGTAGTCCTTTGAAGGTGAGGACGTGTAGCCCTCTTAAGGCGAGCACGTGTAGCCCTCTGATGGCGAGGACGTGTAGTCCTCTGAAGGCTTGGGCGTGTAGCCCTACGAAGGCGAGGGCTTGTAGCCCTCTTAAGGTGAGGACGTGTAGTCCTCTAAAGGTGAGGACGTGTATCCCTCTAATGGAGAGGAGGCGTAATCCTCTGAATGTAAGGGCATGTAGTCCTCTTAAGATGAGGACGTGTACCCCTCTAATGGCGAGGAGGTGTATTCCTTTGAAGGCGAGGACATGTAACCCTATGAAGGCGAGGGCGTGCAGCCCTCTAAAGGCGAGGGCATGCAGCTCTCTGAAGATGTGGACATGAAGTCCTATAAAGGGGAGGACATGCAGTCCTCAATAGGTGAGGATGTGTATCCCTTTGAAGGGAAGGACGTGCAGTCCTCAAAAAGTGAGTGCCTGTTGTCCTCTGAAGTTGAGGACGTGTAGCCCTCTGAAGGCAAGGACATGTAGCCCTCTGATGGCGAGGACGTGTAGTCCTTTGCAGGTGAGGACGTGCAGTCCTCTCAAGGCGAGGACTTGTAGTCCCCTAAAGGGGAGGACGTCTAGCCCTCTAAAGGCGAGCGCGTGCAGCCCTATAAAGGCGAGGGCATGCAGCCCTCTGAAGATTTGGACATGCAGTCCTCTAAAGGCAAGGATGTGCAGTCCTGTGAAGGGGAGGATGAGCAGTCCTCTAATGACGAGGAGGTGTAGCCCTCTGAAGGTGAGGACGTGTAGCCCACTGAAGGCAAGGAGGTGTAGCCCTCTGATGGTGAGGACGTGTAGTCCTCTCAAGGTGAGGACGTGCAGTCCTCTCAAGGCGAGGACTAGTGGTCCTCTGAAGGGGAGGATGTCTAGCCCTCTAAAGGCGAGCGCGTGTAGCCCTATGAAGGCGAGGGCATGCAGCCCTCTGATGATTTGGACGTGCAATCCTCTAAAGGCGAGGACGTGCAGTCCTTTGAAGGGGAGGATGAATAGTCCTCTATAGGCGAGGAGGTGTAGCCCTCTGAAGGTGAGGACGTGTAGCCCTCTGAAGGGGATGACGTGTAGTCCTCTACAAGTAAGGACGTGTATCCCTCTAATGGCGAGGACGTGTAGTCCTTTGAAAGTTAGGGTGTGTAGTCCTTTGAAGGTGAGGACGTGTAGCCCTCTTAAGGCGAGGACGTGTAGCCCTCTGATCGCGAGGATGTGTAGTCCTCTAAAGATGAGGACGTGCAGTCCTCTCAACGCGAGGACGTGTAGTCCTCTGAAGGCGAGTACGTGTCGCCCTCTAAAGGCGAGGGCGTGCAGCCTGTCATACCCTAATTTCGTCCGAGGACCTTTGCTTGATGACATGCGACCTTTCTTTGGTCCTTGTGAGGTGCTTGGCACCCATCATTAGGCAATTTGTGAAATTCTAGGACATGCCGGAAAACCGAAAAAAATATTGATGCACAATCCGTAAGTTTCCGTGACACACCGGAAATCAAATGGAAGCATCGTTGCATAATTAAGTGAGATTCCGTAACATTCTGTAAGTCAAAAAGGGGATGATTATGTAATCCGCAAGGTTCCGTAACATTACGGAAAGAAAACAAGTATCGTTACGAAATTCGTAAGTTTCCGTAACTTTACAAAAAAAGAATCACCAAAAAAAAAGCAGAGGGAGGTGTACTTAGTAAAAATGGGGGTGCAAATAGCACCCAGGCCCACTTGGGCCCTGCAGAATATTCCTCCAGAAGGCTGTTGCTTCTGGAGGAAGCAACCTAGCTCGCCTGGGCGAGCTGGGCGGCAACCACCTCCCCTATTTTGCTATAAATAGGGGAGGAAGTGAAGAAGAAAAGGGTTCAGCCCCTTAGGCACTTCTCTCTCTTTCGAATTTGCTTGGAAAAATTGTTTCCGTGAAGAAAATCTAAGCCGAGGCGCTTCCGAAACGTTTCCGTAACGTTTTTCGTGAAGAATTTCGCGAAGGTTTCGACCGTTCTTCGACGTTCTTCGTTCGTTCTTCATCGTTCTTCGATCTTCAACGGGTAAGTACCTCGAACCAAGCTTTTTGATTCATTCTATGTACCCTTGGTGGTCCACATTGTGTTTTGTGCATTTTTATTCTCGTTTTGTTTACTTTTTATACCCCCTTTTGACGTGCTTAAGCCATTTTACTTAAGCCATTTCTCGCTTAACTTAAAAATAAAATAAATTTCCACCGAACGTTTGAATTGTATTATCCGTTAATTTCGGTTAAAATAAATTCCGACCGTTCGGTCGTGCCGTAACCACGTTGGAAATCAAAAAGAGGTAAAAAAATAATAATATAATAATCAAAAAACATCTTTTAGCAAAATAAAGCGGAAAATCAATCGGACATTTTCTCTTTGGGATTTCTCACTCTTAATTGAATTGATTAATAACTAAAGTGAAACTAAGGCTAAAATCAACTCGCCTAGTCAAGCTCGTCCATAAAAATAGGCTTTTGAAGTTTGTCATTTCAATTTCTCACTAAGTAAAATGGATCATTTTTAAGGTCCAACGCCTTAAAATGATCACCACTTAAGTAAAAAGAATCACTTGATAAGAAAGAACTACGTAGGTCTGATTTCCTCATCGCAAATTGAGGAATACGTAGGAGCAAAGGGAAACACCCTTGTCGACCACAAAAAAGGAAAAAATATAAAAAGGGTATAAAGGATATAAGGACATAAAAGGGAATATAAAAATCAAAGTCATGTTTGCACATTCGATTAAAGGCTGTCGTCCCTTGGGACGAATGTGTGGGGTGCTAATACCTTCCCCGTGCGTAAATACAACTCCCGAACCTTTCACTTAAAAGTTCGTAGATCGCGTCTTTTCCGGTTTTTCCGACGTTTTCCTCAAATAAACGTTGGTGGCGACTCCGCGCGTATTCCTTTCGTGGAACACGCATCCCGCGAGTCACGCGTCGCCCTCCCGCCGAAGGGTAGGTTGCGACAGTTGGTGACTCCACTGGGGACTGTTTTTAGAGAGTTAGGCCATTTAATTTTGTGCAATGTTTTACCATGACTTCTCCCTTTGTTAGTTTCCCTTCATTATGTTCTTGTGTGTATAAGCTCTTTATTGCTTTTAGTGCGTTTTAAAATGTATGCATAAGGTAAATATTTATTCATTTGATGCACACAAACACCAACACTATTTGCACACACTGTGAGTGAAAAAGGGCCCTATACCCGGGTTCATGGGAACATAAGGAGCGGAGGTGAATCTGTGATCATGCTAGGTCTCCGACTTGCTTGATTACAATGAACCCTCATCTAGAGCTTTTCTCTTTGAAAACTTATTGTTGCTAGTAGTCCCTACTGCTACAATATGTTCTTCAAAGAGGATAATACCTCTAGAAACCATCAAAAGAGACATGACTACCTTGGGGGTTATCACTAAATGCCTAGTTAGTTCTCTCCCTTATAGGTCCCTTAAATAGGGGCACGAGCAAACACGCTGCGTGCCATTTTTCACACTGCCATGCATAAGTATCATATACCCTTTTGCTTATGTTCAGTGAATATTGTCATACTGTGTTCATTCCCGCATTGTGTCTTTTGCATAGGCATCGCATATGGGTTCTGTCTTGATCCCTTGTGTAAACAAACCAATGGAGGGTCCGTGTCGCCTTCTTAAAAACGTACGTTGGGGCACTTTGCTACCCCTAGACGTTGTGTCTAAGAAGGGGATGAATTCCCCGAACCCCCGCATTCCTAGATTGCATCTGTGTTATATGCATTCCTTCATGCATTCATCCATTCCACCCATAGATATCGGAGTTTTGATTTGCACCAGCTTTTGTCTCACTTTAGCAAGCATGGGAACAAATCAAACCGGCAAGAGGTTCTACCAAGTCAAGGTTAAAAGCTTAGATACCACCAGCATCAAGGAATTAGGGCGGTTGATGGAACCTCTCCAAATGCAAGCTTTCCGCAAGACTTACGGAAAGATCATAGAGTTGACCTTAGCAGAGGTATCCATAGAAGCCATTGCATCACTCACCCAATACTACGACCAACCTTTGAGATGCTTCACATTCGGAGACTTCCAATTAGTACCAACCATTGAAGAATTTGAGGAAATTCTAGGATGTCCTCTCGGGGGAAGAAAACCATATCTTTCATCCGGGTGTCTCCCCTCTTTGAGCAGAATTGCAACTGTGGTCAAGGATTCAGCAAGAGGTTTGGACTGCATAAAACAGACTCGGAACGGCATAGCGGGCCTACCACGGAGGTACCTAGAAGACAAAGCGAGGGGTATGGCCAATCAAGGAGATTGGGTCCCGTTCATGGATGTGTTAGCTTTGCAAATTTTTGGGGTCGTCCTCTTTCCAAACGTGGATGGTTTGGTGGACCTAGCAGCAATCGACGCTTTCCTTGCCTACCACCATAGCAAGGAAAGTCCGGTGGTAGCTGTCTTGGCAGATCTATTTGACACATTTGACCGAAGGTGCAAAAAGAGCAGCGCACGGATCATCTGTTGCTTGCCCGCCTTCTGTGTTTGGTTGGTTTCGCACTTGTTCCAACAAGACACAAGACATCCATGTCCGCTCCTGACCCATCGCTCGTGTACTGAAAAGAGGAGAATAGATTGGGACCAGCTTTTGGCCGGGATAGGAGGTAGAACAATCAGTTGGTTCCCCCGATGGAAGGAAGGAAAAGAAGGAGTCATTTTCTCATGTGGAGGATACCCAAACATTCCGCTGGTAGGAATGAGGGGTTGTATTAACTACAATCCCGCGCTCGCTATAAGACAACTAGGGTACCCCATGAGGGGAGCACCGACGGAAGAAAGCATGTCTCCTTTCCTTGTGAGGGATTTCGGCGCACAAAATTCCAAAACTATACAAAAAATCCATAAGGCATGGGAAACCCCGTTAAGGAAAGATCAAGAACTTAGAGGCATTCGTAATGGCATCATTGGTGGCTACCATGAATGGCTGAAAGTTCATATACGAGGTTTAGATTGGCTTGCCAAGTTAAAAGTCGTCAGCGAAGAGAGTTTTGAAGCACCGAAAGAGGACGAAGAAGTCCAAGCTCTCAAAAGCGAGTTAGGAAAGGCGAAACTTGCCAAGGAGAAGTTCAAGTTGGCCACTACACACATTCGGAAGGAGTGTGCCGGGTTACGGGAAGAGAATGCAATTACCGCAAGAGCCCTTGAACAAGAGACCAAGAGGGCTCGCAAGGAAGAGTATGGCCGGAATAAATTTCACGGAGCTCTATGGGGTAGCAATAGTGAACTCAAGCTGCGAAGGGAAGAGAGGGACCAGTCGCGAGCACATAGCATGGTTCTGAAAGAGGAGTTAGTTGCTTGTTCAAGGTCCAAAAGAAGCTTATCTCAGCGTTTATGCGAGACGGAGACCAACATGCTAGCTATCATCGCCAAGTACCAAGAAGAGTTAGGTCTAGCCACGGCCCACGAGCATAGAATCGCGGACGAGTATGCTCAAGTATACGCGGAAAAAGAGGCTAGAGGAAGGGTGATCGACTCTTTACACCAAGAGGCAACCATGTGGATGGATCGGTTTGCTCTTACCTTGAACGGGAGTCAAGAACTTCCCCGCTTGTTAGCCAAGGCCAAGGCGATGGCAGACACCTACTCCGCCCCCGAAGAGATTCATGGGCTTCTCGGCTATTGTCAGCATATGATAGACTTAATGGCCCACATAATTAGAAATCGTTAGGAAACTTGTATGGTCTCTCAGATCTTGACTAGATACGACTTTCTTTTTGAAATAAAATGAGTTGGTCCCGTGTTTCTACTCCAAAAAGCTTGTGCAAATCAAATCACTCCTACATTTCATCTCTAGCATGCATTTTTTTTTCTTTACCCACTCCTCACGTTTGGTTTTTTAGGGAAAAACACCATAACTAAACGCGCCACAAGGCATCCCTATCGCACCAGATCCAAATCTAGAACGATGGGTGATCAAGAGGAGACACAGGAACAGATGAAAGCCGACATGTCAGCTCTGAAAGAACAAATGGCCTCCATGATGGAGGCCATGTTAAGTATGAAGCAGCTCATAGAGAAGAACGCGGCCACCGCTGCCGTTGTCAGTTCGGCTGCCGAAGCAGACCCGACTCTCTTGGCAACTGCGCACCATCCTCCCTCGAACATAGTAGGATGGGGAAGCGACACACTGGGGCACGATGGCAGCCCTCACCTGGGATACAACCGAGCGGCTTACCCTTATGGATTGCCGCCCAACTACTCACCTCCCATCTTGCAAGAAGATGCGGGCCACATTGCTTCTCCCGTCCTTGAAAGAGAGCCTCCTCAACAGCCCGATGAAGTCCACAAAGACTCTCAAGACTATGCTCAAAGGGATGTCGAGTTCTATCCCCCGATCCCCGAAGGGCCGGCACCAGGCACGTTGCTTTAACCCAACATCGCGGCATCACCAATAGTTTTGTCCACGGAAGGACCGCCCCCAGCAACTGAAGAAAGGAGGAAGCTCGATCTCCTTGAGGAAAGATTGAGGGCCGTGGAAGGATTTGGGGACTATCCGTTCGCAGACATGACGGAGCCGCGGTAGTGTGGTACACTAATTTGGAAGCTTCCCGTATCCGTACTTGGAAGGATCTGATTACTGCCTTCCTAAGGCAGTATCAGTACAATTCTGATATGGCTCCCGACCGCACTCAACTGCAGAATATGTTCAAGAAAGAGGGTGAAACCTTTAAAGAATATGCGCAGTGGTGGAGGGATTTGGCGGCACAAGTAGCTCCTCCCATGGTTGAGAGAGAGATGATCACCATGATGGTAGACACTCTGCCAGTGTTCTACTATGAGAAGTTAGTAGGTTACATGCCGTCCAGCTTTGCGGATCTGGTATTTGCCGGGGAAAGAATCAAGGTAGGATTGAAAAGAGGAAAGTTTGATTACGTTTCCTCCACAAATGTGAATGCCAAAAGAATCGGGGCAACAGGGGCAAAAAGGAAGGAAGGAGATGCCCATGCCATCTCTTCAACACCTGCGTGGGTCAAACCCCAGCAAACGCCTCATGGTACCCATCAGTACGCGCAACATCACCCGAGCTTCTCGGCTCATACCGGGAACGCCTCTAGTTCAACACCCGTGCAGCCTAAGGCACCCACCCAGAGGGAAGCTCCCCAAGTTCCAACTCCAAACACGAGTCGCCCGGCCGGTAATTCCAACACGACAAGGAATTTCCCTCCGAGGCCATTTTCGGAATTCACCCCACTCCCAATGACGTACGAAGACCTTTTGCCATCCCTCATCGCCAATCATTTGGCCGTGGTAACTCCCAGAAGGGTCCTCGAACCCCCTTTCCCGAAGTGGTATGACCCTAACGCAACCTGCAAGTACCATGGGGGTGTCCCGGGGCATTCCATTGAAAAATGCTTGGCCCTTAAATACAAGGTCCAACATTTAATGGATGCTGGATGGCTGACTTTCCAAGAGGATCGGCCCAATGTGAGAACCAACCCGCTCGCCAATCATGGAGGGGGAGCAGTTAACGCCGTCGAGTCCGATAGGCCACACAGGTCTAAACCTTTAAGGGATGTGGCAACCCCTAGGAGGTTTATCTTTGAGGCCCTACAAAAAGGAGGTGTGATTCCCCATAGTGGGTGTAAGGAGGATTCCTATTTGCTACATTCTGGCGAGCTGCATGACATGGAGACATGTTTGGGAGTAGAGGAATTGTTACAGCGGATGATAGATCAAGGTCGACTGGAAGTCGGCAGTGAAGGAAAAAAAGAGCAGCATATATGCATGCAGTCTACGGAGGGGAGCAGTGTTGCGAAGCCCAAACCCTTGGTGATATACTTCACTAAAAGCGCAGCTTCGCAAAAGCCCGGACACCCCTTAGTAGCCCAACCTGTTCCTTTCCCGTACCAAAATAGCCACGCAGTCCCGTGGAGATATACATCTCCGAGGGAGAAGGAAGAAGAAACCACTGACGTCAGCTCGCTGTCAGCTAAAGTAACAAATATCACGGGACTGAGTGGTGTGACCCGTAGTGCTCGTGTGTTCGCGCCTCCGGACCTACCAGTCCAACCCGCGGACGTCAAGGGAAAAGGAAAAGTGGTGGAGGAACAAGATGGCGAAGCACCCCACGCTTCGAATAAAGATATTCTGGCAAAGGGCCCCCCGGAGAAAAAGGATGGTAAAAAGGAGGTGTCGCTAGAGGAAGCCAGCGAGTTCCTCTGGATAATTCAGCAGAGCGAATTCAAGGTTATCGAACAGCTCAACAAAACCCCGGCCAGGGTCTCGCTGTTGGAGTTACTTATGAGCTCCGAGCCTCATCGGGCTCTGCTAGTAAAAGTTCTGAACGAGGCCCATGTGGCCCAAGATATCTCAGTAGAAGGTTTCGGAGGGCTGGTCAACAATATCACTACCAACAACTATCTTGCCTTCGCCGAAGAAGAAATCCCCGCCGAGGGGAGAGGGCATAATAAGGCTTTACACGTATCAGTCAAGTGTATGGACCATATCGTAGCCAAGGTGCTCATCGATAATGGTTCCAGTTTAAACGTGATGCCTAAAAGCACTTTGGAGAAGTTACCATTCAATGCTTCCCACTTAAAGCCGAGTTCAATGGTGGTTCGTGCCTTCGACGGCACTCGCCGAGAGGTTAGGGGAGAGATCGATCTCCCAGTACAAATAGGCCCTCACACCTGTCAAGTCACCTTCCAAATAATGGATATTAACCCCCCCTACAGCTGTCTGTTGGGGCGCCCGTGGATCCACTCAGTGGGAGTTGTGCCCTCTACGCTCCACCAAAAGTTGAAATTCGTAGTGGAGGGGCACTTGGTCATCGTGTCAGGCGAGGGAGACATCTTGGTAAGCTGCCCATCCTCTATGCCTTATGTGGAAGCCGCAGAAGAATCGTTAGAAACCGCTTTCCAGTCTTTTGAGGTGGTCAGCATTTCCTCTGTGGACTCCCTCTCTGGGCAACCTTGTCTGTCCGATGCAGCAGTAATGATGGCCTGAGTTATGTTGGGGAACGGTTATGAACTCGGGATGGGTTTAGGCAAAGACAACGGCGGCAAAACTAGCGTGATAAATACCCAAGGAAATCGTGGGAAGTATGGTTTAGGCTATAAGCCCACTCAGGCGGACATGAAAAAAAGCATCGCGGGAAGGAAGAACAGTGGTCAAAGCTCGCGTTGGAGACAAGAATGTGAAGGAAGCCCGCCCTGCCACATAAGTAGAAGCTTTATAAGCGCGGGTCTGGGAGACAAAGGTCAAGTGGTCGCGATATACGAAGATGATGTTCCGAGTACATTAGATTTGGTACGACCATGCCCTCCTGATTTCCAGCTGGGAAATTGGCGAGTGGAGGAACGCCCCGGCATTTACGCAACGAGCATAATGTAAACCTTTACGGTTTTAAAAGCTCTATAGTTGGGCCTAGGCTTTAGAGTTTTTCCTTTTGTTAAGGCTTTGTGTCTTTTGTTTTTGAATTTATAATACAAGGATCTTTCTTCATCTGTTCCTACGTCTCTACCCATTCTCATTCATTTGCATGTTTACTTCTTTTTCTGAAACGACAGATCCGATGACGAGTCCCCCGAAGGTACTAATACCTGGGACCCGCCTATCGACTTCGAGCAAGAAATGAATCAAATGGAAGATGAAGGAAATGAGGATGTGGGACTTCCCCCAGAATTAGAAAGAATGGTCGCCCATGAGGACCAAGAAATGGGGCCTCATCAAGAAGAAACAGAGCTGGTAGACTTAGGAATTGGCAGTGGAAAAAGGGAAATAAAGATAGGTACAGGTATTACCGCACCTATCCGTGAAGAATTAATAATCCTGCTAAAAGACTACCAAGACATCTTTGCTTGGTCATACCAAGATATGCCTGGTTTAAGTTCTGACATTGTACAGCACCGATTACCTCTAAATCCCGAGTGTTCCCCGGTAAAACAGAAACTGAGAAGGATGAAGCCCGAAACATCCTTGAAGATAAAAGAAGAAGTGAAGAAGCAATTTGACGCTGGATTTCTGGCCGTCGCTCGGTATCCAGAATGGGTTGCCAACATCGTACCAGTTCCTAAGAAAGATGGGAAAGTACGAATGTGTGTGGATTATCGGGACCTGAATCGGGCCAGTCCCAAGGACAATTTTCCTTTACCACACATCGATATCCTCGTAGATAACACGGCCAATTTCACTTTATTTTCCTTCATGGACGGTTTCTCTGGTTACAATCAGATTAAGATGGCGCCCGAGGATATGGAAAAGACTACTTTCGTCACCCTGTGGGGGACGTTCTGTTACAAGGTGATGTCCTTTGGACTCAAGAATGCTGGGGCAACTTATCAACGGGCCATGGTAGCTTTGTTCCATGATATGATGCATCAAGAGATCGAGGTCTACGTGGACGACATAATTGCTAAATCTAAATCCGAGGAAGAACACCTTGTCAACCTGCGGAAGTTGTTCGAAAGGCTTAAGAAATATCAATTAAGGTTGAACCCCGCTAAGTGTACCTTTGGGGTCAAATCAGGGAAATTGCTTGGTTTCGTTGTAAGCCAGAAAGGGATAGAGGTAGACCCCGAAAAGGTGAAGGCTATCCTTGAGATTCCAGAACCCCGTACAGAGAGGCAAGTCCGAGGTTTCCTGGGACGCTTGAATTATATTGCCAGATTCATATCGCAGCTCACCGCCATTTGTGAGCCGTTGTTCAAACTCTTACGCAAAAACCAAACTGATCGCTGGAATGAGGATTGCCAAGAAGCTTTTGGAAGGATCAAAAAGTTCCTTATGAATCCTCCCGTGCTTATGCCACCAGTACCTGGAAGGCCCCTCATTTTGTACATGACAATCTTGGATGAATCAATGGGGTGTATGCTGGGGCAACATGACGAATCCGGGAAGAAAGAGCGCGCTGTTTACTACCTAAGTAAGAAGTTCACGACCTGTGAGATGAATTACTCCTTGCTCGAAAGAACGTGTTGTGCTTTAGTATGGGCATCCCATCGCCTAAGGCAGTACATGCTGAGCCATACTACCTGGTTGATATCCAAAATGGACCCAGTTAAGTACATCTTTGAAAAGCCAGCTCTCACGGGACGAATTGCCCGGTTGCAAGTCCTGCTATCCGAGTTTGATATAGTCTACGTCACCCAAAAGGCGATAAAAGGAAGCACCTTAGCAGATTATTTGGCTCAACAGCCTCTTAACGACTACCAGCCCATGCATCCTGAATTCCCGGATGAGGACATCATGGCCTTGTTTGAGGAAAAATTGGACGAAGATCGGGACAAATGGACCGTATGGTTTGACGGAGCGTCAAACATTCTAGGTCATGGCGTTGGGGCAGTATTGGTCTCTACGGACAATCAATGTGTACCCTTCACAGCCAGGCTAGGATTCGACTGCACCAACAACATGGCCGAATATGAAGCATGTGCCCTAGCCGTCTAGGCAGTGATTGACTCCAATGTCAAACTACTCAAGGTGTACGGCGACTCGGCATTGGTAATCCATCAGCTGAGAGGGGAATGGGAAACTAGAGATCCCAAGATGATACCCTACAAAGCCTATATCAAGGAATTGGCTAAGACCTTTGATGAGATCTCCTTCCATCATGTTCCCCGCGAGGAAAATCAAATGGCGGATGCACTTGCTACGTTGGCGTCTATGTTCCAGCTAACACCGCACGGGGATCTACCCTACATTGAATTTTGGTGTCGTGGCAAACCCGCGCATTGTTGCCAAGTGGAAGAGGAACGGGACGGAAAGCCTTGGTATTTCGACATCAAGCAATATGTCGTAAGCAAAGAATACCCGCCAGAGATTGCCGACAATGATAAGAGGACATTGAGAAGGCTGGCAGCCGGTTTCTTCATGAGCGGAAGCATACTGTATAAGAGAAATCACGACATGACACTCCTGCGGTGTGTGGATGCCAGGGAGGCAAATCACATGATCGAGGAAGTCCATGAGGGCTCGTTTGGAACACACGCCAACGGGCATGCTATGGCCAGGAAGATCCTAAGAGCAGGTTATTACTGGCTTACCATGGAAAGTGATTGTTATGTCCATGTGAGGAAATGCCACAAATGTCAAGCATTCGCCGATAATGTCAATGCTCCACCACATCCTCTGAATGTCATGTCTGCCCCTTGGCCTTTCTCCATGTGGGGAATAGATGTCATCGGGGCCATTGAGCCCAAGGCCTCGAATGGTCATCGCTTCATCCTCGTAGCGATAGATTATTTCACCAAGTGGGTCGAGGCGGCTTCATATACCAATGTCATGAGGAATGTGGTGGTCAGGTTCATTAAGAAAGAGATCATCTGCCGATATGGTTTGCCAAGGAAGATTATCACGGACAACGGCACCAACCTGAATAACAAGATGATGGGGGAAATGTGCGAGGAGTTTAAAATCCAGCATCACAATTCCACACCCTACCGGCCAAAGATGAATGGAGCCGTGGAAGCGGCCAATAAGAATATCAAAAAGATTATCCAAAAGATGACCGTGTCATACAAGGATTGGCACAAAATGCTCCCATTCGCGTTACACGGTTACCGAACTTCAGTGCGAACGTCAACTGGGGCAACGCCGTTCTCATTGGTATATGGGATGGAGGCTGTGTTACCGTTTGAGGTAGAAGTCCCGTCATTAAGGATCTTGGCAGAATCCGGATTAAAGGAATCAGAGTGGGCTCAAACGCGCTATGACCAGCTCAACCTCATTGAGGGTAAGCGCTTAACAGCCATGAGTCATGGGCGCGTGTACCAGCAAAGAATGAATAGTGCATTCGACAAGAAAGTACGCTTGCGCAAGTTCCATGAGGGAGACCTTGTGCTAAAGAAAATGTCCCATGCTGTCAAGGACAATCAAGGGAAATGGGCCCCGAATAACAAAGGGCCTTTTGTTGTGAAGAGGGCTTTTTCCGGAGGAGCCCTGGTGCTTACCAACATGGATGGCGAAGAGCTACCTTCACCCATGAATTCTGATGTCATCAAACGATATTATGCTTAGAAGCTGGGGCAATTAAGGATGTCGCTGCATGTTCTTTATCTTTATGCATTTTCTAGATTTCCCCCAGGGATTTCCTGTCTGTTGTATCTCTCGTTACAATCTTTCAAAGAAATGAACGTGGATTCGAGGCTTTAGTCCTCATGTTAGTTTCAAACCTTGCGTTGATTTGTGATCACCTGAGCCCTTCCGCTCAGTTCATGGGATGCCCCAAGCGCTTAATTAGAATTGAACCGGAACCAACTTTCCCTAAAATTTGCTGCGTTTGAAAACATTCATGCATACGCATAGGCATACGCATGCATATTGTTGTGGTAAAACAGGGGCAGGATCATCTTGAGCTACCTTCTGGGGTAGAGACAAAACATGAACAGCAGAAACCAACCAAGGTAAGACAGCGATGCGGTCAAGATTGGCCACACCAGGTTGTTTCTTACTTGCAGGTACACAGGAACGGATGCAAGTGGGGATGGGGTCACGACCGACTGATTGTCGCCCCTTTCTCCACGCTAAGCAAGCGGAGAACGTCGCTGCAAGGCAGCCCCGTATCCTTTGTATTCGCAGTTTTCTTTTACTTTTTGCTTGTTTTAAAAATAAGTAATCAATGCCTAACTCTAACTTAAGTAAGTTCAAGTTAAGCAAGACGCTAAACCATAAGGAAGGAGGGGACATGGTTAATGTTCCTCTCAAAAAAAAAAAATGCAGGTTAGCTCGCCTGGGCGAGCTGAGCTCGCCTGGGCGAGCCACCCCTGCACCAAATTATAAGAAAGACGAAAGGGGGGACGTTTTTGCATTCAAAAACTTCTTTTCCCCCCTTTCAAAAGCCATACCCACGGGATTGACGAGTTTGCAGCCCTAGGGTCATCATTTTTCGCATTTTTTGATTCCGTTTTGCGCTTTTGTTCATCACCAACAAGTAAGTGTTCCATCCCTAAGCTTTCTAGCTTTTCATTGGTGTATTTTGATCTCCTTTTGGTGCTCTAAATTGTGGGAATGTGCTTAAATATGTGGGGCAATTTTGGTTTGTTTTCTTGCTTGATTAGGTTGAATTGGGGGTTTGTATGGGATGGCCCTAGGCCTATAATGCATTTTGAAACAATGGGACATGCCACATTGTCCCTGTTCTCTTGCTATTGATGCCTAAACGCGCGCCCGCCAAGTGTTCGGTGGAATGCCTGAATGGCATTAGCGCGTGACTTTTGTAAGGAAACAACCCATGGGGCATTTTGGTTTGCACATATTTTCTATTTTTTGGGACATGCATTCATTCCCGAAAAAGGCTAGAGTGATTGCCCCACATATATCCTAGGCCTAGGAACCAAAGTTTTTATGCAAAAGAACACAAGAGGAGGTGCATGTTGGGTAAAGTTACCCTTTTTGGCCAGCAATCAGATATGGGCCACGCTACAATATTTTCCCTATGCCTAGATGGTTAGGAATTTTGCTCATCATAAATGTGTAGGTTAGAATAGGTAGCAAAATACCTTTGGCAATTTACACTTTGGGTATGGTAGCAAAATACTTGGATGTATGTACATATAATTTTTGGTAGTCAAAATGTCTCACAAAAATCTATAAATATGTTGCATGTTATGTAAAGGAAATACATTACAAAAATACCTTTTAATTTGAATACAATTTTAGTGAGCAAAAGAAAATATACTTGAATTTGCATGCGGCTTTAGGTAGTAAAAACACTTGAAAAAAAAAGCATGAAATGTAGCACCTTATTGTGTAGATAGTCAAGATTCATCATGAAGTTTGTGTATGTATAGGTATTAGAAATACCAAGATGTGCACGTATGCAATTTTTGATAGCCAAAGTGCTTAGAGTATGCATGTATGTGAATTTAGCAAAGGAAATGTGTGTGATGTAGGTAACAAATACACCTTGGAAGTACATGTAAATAATCTAGGTAACGAAGGTGCCTTGATTGTATATGGGTGCATTTTTCTTAGTTATAAGAATGTCTTGTGCAAGTGAACGTTCGTGAAGAAGTATGCGCATAAGCTTGCTCTAAATTTACATTGATGTCTGTATTTATTGGAGGGGGGTTGTATGCCATTTTTGTTTTAAGGGTAGCATTTCTTGGTAAAAACTAACTTTCCAAATGTTTGCCTTCGCAGGAATGGCCCCGAGGAAGCTTGCCTCAAAGAGGTCCAGGAAGGACAAGGCGGCCGAAGGAACTAGTTCCGCTCCGGAGTACGACAGTCACCGCTTTAGGAGCGTTGTACACCAGCAGCGCTTCGAGGCCATCAAGGGATGGTCGTTTCTCCGGGAGCGACGCGTCCAGCTCAGGGACGACGAGTATACTGATTTCCAGGAGGAAATAGGGCGCCGGCGGTGGGCATCACTGGTTGCTCCCATGGCCAAGTTCGATCCAGAAATAGTCCTTGAGTTTTATGCCAATGCTTGGCCAACAGAGGAGGGCGTGCGTGACATGAGATCCTGGGTAAGGGGTCAGTGGATCCCGTTTGATGCCGACGCTATCGGCCAGCTCCTGGGATATCCTTTGGTGTTGGAAGAGGGCCAGGAATGTGAGTATGGCCAGAGGAGGAACCGGTCTGATGGGTTCGATGAGGAGGCCATCGCCCAGCTGCTATGTATACCGGGGCAGGATTTTGCCCGGACTGCTACAGGGAGGCGAGTGCGAATCATGCGCACCAACATGACCACCCTGACCCAGATATGGATGACGTTGCTCCTCAGCAACATCCTGCCCAGCGATCATAATTCTGACCTCCCCCTGCCTAATAGCACGCAGAGACTAACGTCGTCTTCTGCGCCCTTCGTCAATCGCGGCCGATAAGCCCGTTGACACGCGGAGATTTACGTCATCTTCCGCCCGTCAGTGTGACTCAAATGTCAGTATGACAGATCTTGTGAGGGCGGAAGATGACGTAAATCTCCGCGTGTCAACGGGCTTATCGGCCGCGATTGACGAAGGGCGCAGAAGACGACGTTAGTCTCTGCGTGCTATTAGGCTTTTCGTCTTACAGACAGCAAAACAGAATGTTTATACGGATAACCACTCGGGTATTTCCCCCTGTCAGCGTGACTCAAATGTTAGTATGACTGATCTTGTGAGCGCGGAAGATGACGTAAATCTCCGCGTGTCAACTGGCTTGTCGGCCGCGATTGACGAAGGGCGCAGAAGACGTTGTTAGTCTCTGCGTGCTATCAGGCTTTTCGTCTTACAGAAAGCAAAAAAGAATGTTTGTACGGATAACCACTCGGGTATTTCCGCCCGTCAGTGTGACTCAAATGTCAGTATGACAGATCTTGTGAGCGCGGAAGATGACGTAAATCTCCGCGTGTCAACGGGCTTATCGGCCGCGATTGACGAAGGGCGCAGAAGACGACGTTAGTCTCTGCGTGCTATTAGGCTTTTCGTCTTATAGACAGCAAAACAGAATGTTTATACGGATAACTACTCGGGTATTTCCCCCTGTCAGCGTCACTCAAATGTTAGTATGACTGATCTTGTGAGCGCGGAAGATGACGTAAATCTCTGTGTGTCAACGGGCTTGTCGGCCGCGATTGACGAAGGGCGCAGAAGACGACGTTAGTCTCTGCGTGCTATTAGGCTTTTCGTCTTACAGACAGCAAAATAGAATGTTTATACGGATAACCACTCGGGTATTTCCCCCTGTCAGCGTGACTCAAATGTTAGTATGACTGATCTTGTGAGCGCGGAAGATGACGTAAATCTCCG